>NC_056735.1:15621307-15921307 GCF_019279795.1 Protopterus annectens
ACTATCTCAGTCATTGTTTTTGAGCCTGGAAACTGAAGTCAAATGACAAGAAATTATGCCATTCAGCAAGTATCCCAGCAGTAATATTTGGGATATTAATTTAAGAACTCTCTTAGAGAGAGAGAGCATTTTGTATTTTGTCTTTGACCTGACAGCATCAGCTAGAAAACCAACTCACCACATCTATCTTGCCTTACTATGAGATGAAGTCTAGGGTGCAGTAATTTCTTTTAGATCCAGTACAGAATATAGTAAAGATTAGTTTAGGGGTTTTCTGTATTTATTTGAGACTGTCCTACAATGTTGTTTTAAATATTTCCTATTATTTTGAACTCTGAAGTAATTGTTTACGGAGTATTTTATTGTTCTTTTATGATTTATTATTAAATATATTTAAACCTTTCAAGTGTGGCTGGTCTGATATTTAAGCGCTTAGAGTACTTGCAAATCTATTTGGTGACACTGTGCAGGCCACTCCTAATAGCCTTGCTCTTAGTCAAACTACCATTTGGATTAATAGTAACATTACACAGTAAGATTGGACACAGAGAGGGTACTACAAGCCTTGGCATGGCCACTCAGCTGAGATCTCAACTCTATAGCTGTGCCAGTGGGGAGTCTTGTTGAGGAGCTGGAGAAAGAGGGAGAGTCCAGCCCCAGACTGAATGTGGTCTCTGTGTGCTCTTAAGGGAAATTGCAGTTTACTGTGTGTGTACCTGTTATTCTCCCAGTGTGTACATCCCCCACTGTTGCCAGTGGTGAGGATTGAGGCTCCTTAATTACTGGGCCAGTGCTGTGGCATCACAACATCTTCCACTAAGAATCCAGAAAGAAGGAAGCTAATTGAAAACACACACACACCAAGTTAAATCAAGTAAATTTGTACAAGAGACTGCATTTTTCTTTGTGAGATTAGTAGAAAAGGACTGCTATATAGCTTATTTTGCTTTTTTTGTATATACAACAGTCTGCACCCACCATTGTTCTTTCTGTTGAATAAATGTTCATTATTTCATCAACTTTGTGCCACTGTTGCATTACTTTGTGTGTAAGCAACTTAGTTAACCAGACAGTACTCCAGGGTTGATCCTGAAAAGAGGTTTATGCCTAGTGGGTTTACTTTTCTTTTCTTTTTTGGTTGCTCTTTGACCCGCAATGTCTACTGATTAGCATTCCTCTCCACAACCAAATGTCCCATCTGTTCAGCATCACCACAGCAAGAGTCAGACAGGAAGGGCCATCATTCAGACAGTCATCAAGGGAGGTTTGGGATTTCTTTCTTTGCTTTTCCCACCCCTAAAACATGCACCCAGCAAGACATAGAAGGGGAGGCATGCAACAGGATGACAGCAGAAGATATCCTCTCACTTTTTCAAGGAGCAATCTCATGAGAAATTGGTGCCCCAGCCCCCAAGGCACAGACATTGAGCTTCCTGGTCTCCATCAGGAAGTTGAAAACACTTAGTGTATAAAGCCACTCTCTCCCTGCCTGGCTTCTGTAGTTCCAAGACTGCAAGTTGGACCCTAGTTGCTTGGGAAGCAGTTTGGAATTTGTCCCCTATCCCCTATGCCATGCAGCCAGGCTGGGACTCTCTTGTTAACAAATAAACAGATATATATCTACTTTGAAAGGTCAAACCTCTTATAATCAAAATCCATTTTTGTGAGACCAAAATCATGAAAGCTTAAGTAGCCAAATGATCCCAGGGTGAGTAAAGCCCAACATGCCCTTTTCTCAACTGCAGTGTGATCCCGGAGTTGGTATATATAGTTGGGGGGGTGTAGCCCCCCCCCCCCATCTAGTCAGGTTTTATTTACTTCGGTGTGTGTTTTGTTTAAGTTTGGGCAAGTGTTTACTTACCTTGGGAAAAATTCACCAATCGGGCATTTAAGCTTTCATGAAGATGGATTTCGATTATATGAGGTTTGACCTTTCAAAGTATATATACGCATGGTAAGTCAAGTGATTTGTTTTTTTTTATTACGTTTATCAGCCAAACTTTACTCCACAGAGGGGAAAAAAAATCATCATTTCAGTTTTACTAGTCCTCTGTGATCTCCTTGTGGCATACAACATTGTGGATCGTGAGGTCCTTGTGAAGAATTTATAATCTTACTGTGGACTCAAAACTGGTTTGTTTTGCAGGGACCATCCCAGTGGGTGATGCGTTGGGTTAATGTCTCATCATTATACTCTTTAACCCATGGAGTTCCAAGGAGATCCACACTGGCTTACTTTTTGGTCAATGCATACAAACTGCACCTAAAGACCTAATAAAAGGAGGATTTTGTATTTTCATCATTTTGCCTAGCTCAGTCATTTCATCTAGGCCCTATGTCAGCCAAATTCTTTGGCTACTGACATGGATCACATTCACCTTTGGATATTTAGTTAATGACTGAAGCTCAAAATATTAAAAACAGCAGCCATAGCAATTCCTGCCACATAAAAGGAGTCCAATGGTCAAACTCTGAGCCTTATAATTTAAAAATACAGAGAGGAAAGTAGCTCAAGTTCATGTCAATGATGACAGACTTTTCGGCTGTTCCTGATGGCAGATGAATTTGCAAGACCAGGTACAAGTCACTGTTAAATCTCATTATCCATGTTTTTTACCCCTCTTTCTCCTGCTGCCTACCCCCCTGGCAACCAATTGACTGGTAGAGGCCATCACATACTACAGCCATTGGGGGTAATTCAAGTGTTTTTACTTTAGCATACATTACCCTACAGACATCCAGCTTGTGAAGCCAAAGAGGGGCATGCAATGGGCTGTCAGTACAGGCAGTCCCTCACTTCCACAAGGGACATTGCCAGCATGGGAAGTGGCATGCCTGGGTCAAATGGAGTAAATTCACACTTTCCTGGGTGCTTCTGCATCCCCAGGAGCTGTGAGCAGGCCATACCTCTTCACTCCTCTTCCTCCTTAACTGGCTTCTTCAATGCTGAGGCCCCTGCCTGATCCTCATTTACGTGTCACACTAAGGGCTCCATCCCCTTACTCCACACAGCCTGGCACAAATCTTATCTGGTCGTTGCCAACCGAGACCCTTGCTGTGCTAGACTATCTCATGGCTTCCTCGTGGCTGCCTGAAACAGAACTTATTAACCTTCAACTACTGCACACAACTCCATTGTGTGGAGTGAGAAAATGCCATTCATTCTGGGGGAACTGCAGATGTATTAGGAAATTTTACTGGAAAGGGACTAAAGAGTGGCTGAGTTCTTGACTGAGGTGGAGGCAAACTTTGGGGGGGGGGGTAGTAGAAGGACACTCCTGCCTATAGCAGCTCTAGTGGAGAGGGAGTTGAATTGGGAATTTTTTCTGGTTCAGAACAGTATGTTTTTGAGTTTGTAGTTGTTTAGTTCTGCGTTTTTGGATCTATTTTAGGAAGTTAATGAGTGGTCTAGACAAATACCAGGGTAACTAAAGGACTGGGTGAATGTCAATAGATTTACTTCAAATGCTCAATGTTTAACATCTATCAGTGCATAAGTATTTTTTATACTATAACGGCTGCCTCTACCTTCATATGACTGCAATCTAATTAGCTAATGTATGTGTGTAATTGTTAATTTATATTATTTAATGTCTGTTCATATATATATCACTGTCTGTTTAGAATGTTTGTAATATGTTGGAGCTTTTCTCCCCAGGCCTCCCCAAAAAAATTTTTTTTTTACTAAACCCAGTAAATAAAAAATAAGTAAGTTACTCTGGTCTGTGATATGTAGGGACTGGGGGCATTTGGCAAATCTTTTGAGATGCCAAACAGCATGGCTTTGTTTTAATGGAAATGAGCAGCAGTTTTTGGAAGTGTGCCAACTGTGAAGTTCCAGGAGGTAATTTTGATGTTGGGTTTCTAAGAGTTGATGCAATGGGTAAGACCTATAAATGACTACATAACCAGCATATTTAAGTAGTGGAAGTTGGTGTAGATCTAAGGGGAGTTTGTTTATGAAAATGGAATGAAGTATAAGAGAGAGAACAAAGCTGTGTAGCATGCCTGAGTGACAGAGCAGAGCCTATCTTTACCCTAAATGATCTGTTGGAGATTAATCTTTGAACCAACGGGCAGATTTAGAGCTGATGTTATAAGCAAGCAAATGAAAGTGGAAAACTGAAAAAGTATACACATTAATATATATGCATGTATACTATACACTTTAATTTACACACACACACACACACACACACACACACACACACACCACACACACACACATCAGGGGCAGGGAGAGGAAGAAACTTGAGTACCAAGACAAAACAAGCAACCATGTTGGGAAATGAGGAAAAAGTCTAAAACGTCACAGAGATGGTGAGTGGTGATATGGATGGAACCTTAGACCCTTAAGCTGTGAGGCAGAGGCCTTACCACTGAGCCATCATGCTGCGCTATCTTTATACTGCGACGTACAGCTTTTTATTTTTCTCATCAGTAAAGCACACACTGATATATGTGTCTGCACTGGTGACAGCATTCCAACTTTTTTACGCTAGTCATTGTGCTGAAGGATGGTAGATTTAAAGTCAACACATTAGTTTAACATCTCGCCTCACAGCAAGAGGTTCTCTGGTTCGATTCTTGGCTGGGGTGCCTTCTGTGCGGAGTCTGTATGTCCTCCCTGTGGTCACGTGGGATTCCTCCGGGTGCTCTGGTTTCCTCCCACATCCCAAAGACATGCAGTAGGTGGATTGGACACACTAAATTTTTGGCCCTAGGTGTGACTATGTGCGTGTGTGTGCCTTCTGTGGAAGGTTGAGGGCCAGGCTGGCAACTCAACACTGTAAAACTCCACTGCCAATCATGAGTGGACAGATGATCTGCTGTGGCAACCCCTGACCGGGAAAAGCTGAAAGAAGAAGAAGAAGGCGGCACTAGTTTAACATCTCTGGACAAATGCCATAACCAACCAACAAATATCAGCTTGCCGATTACTAAGGTAATCTTACTTCACAAAAATGTCCCACACGCAAAGCAGTTAATTAAAGGAATTAGACAGCATTAAAGCAGAGACATCTATTTGTCTATGCTTTTATCTACAGCTCTGCAAGATACATACATTTTTAAGGAACCAGGCTGCATGTAAAAGGACCAACAGCAATGGGTTACAAAACAGAAACAAAGAAATGCATAGCAACCACAGCTGTGGAAATTATGGGCATACCCAATCATACACCATGTACAGCAAAAAGTGTATACCTTTTAAAAATAATTTATTTTATAAAATGAAATGTGCTAGAATCTAAATTGAAAAAAAAAATTGCATATTTATGAAGGCTTATGGTGATACACTTTTTCAAATGTCTTTTTATTTATTACTTAAGCCTAAACCATCTCAGGATCTTCTTAAGTAGTAAAAAGGTATGCTATCCAGGAACATGCACTGCTTCCATTACATGGGAATCTATACTTGTGCATCGTGTATAATTCAAAAATTCCTGACTATGCACATAGGCAAATGTTTGTGATAATTAGAAAACAGTGAAATATAACAACATTTATTTGCATTTCATTTCTCAGTCTGCACACGTCACGTACTAAATAATATAAACTATACAATATGTCCAGCATTTGGTACAGAGGGTTAAGGTTGAGAGCTGTAGTTCCTATGATACAGGGTTTGATCCCCTTAGGCCCTCATTTGCCTACTGTGTGACCTTGAGCAAGTCATTTAACCAGACAGTGCTTCTGTGTCACCCCAGAAAAGGGATTGTATGTCCAGTAGGCTTACTGGGTTAACAAATGGGTATTATTATTATTAGCAGTCGTACTAAACAAGTAATTTAAGTTATATCCCATATGGAATTATCAGTTGTATAACTAAAAAAAAACAAAATAAAGCTTTTTGATTTTTTTAAACTTTAATAAAGATGCTGTCTGCTTGCAGTGATAAGAATATTCCTGTATAGGTACAAGTACTGTAGTCATTAGCAGACCCTCACTGGAGATGCAGTGCATGGTTGCCACACATTTGTCTACAATGACCAAATACAAATATCTTGCATGATATGGTAAATATATAAAACTAAGAACACATTCTGTTCTCTGTCTTCCCAGTCAACACTGAGGATCGCTACCACTGTCTGTTCTGAGTCAATTGGTCAGGTTTCTCTTAAAATGGAGTCAAATGTTACTAGTGCATATAACCAGTTACCAGATAAGAGAACAAGTACTGTGAGATTTTTTTTGCTTTGTTTCTTGCTGATTACAAAAAAAAAAAAAAAAAAAGGATCGTTTACCTTAGTTTCAGAATCATCCCAGGAAACAAGGGCACACATGAATAGCAATGGACACTAAGCATTTCCAACCAAACGGAGAGATGTACTTAAAAGTAAGGCACTTCCTTTCACTCATTTCAAGAGATGTTGAGGCATATTTTAGCAACATATTAGATGCCCATGTGACTTCAGCTGAACTTCACCAGAAAACAGTGCTGTAGGAGTGTGACACACTCCCGGTGTTGCACTGTCATTGTATTTTAACCACTTTTTCCTGCCCAGTTGTTTTTCACCCCAAATTTCTTTTTACAGCTTCCAGTCAGACCATCAAGCCCTGTGTACAACTAATGGAACCATTCTTTATCTTGCACCATCTATCTGAAGTACACAGCATGTGTGTTGGGGGGGGGGGGTTGTCTGTATGCCTTGTGGCTGTCAAATGTGACCAAGTAGGATATTTCGTCTTAACACTGTGCCCCTAAGCAGTCAGACAACATACACGTACAAACTGCTGAAAGAGGGCCTACAACAATGGGGCATCAGTGCATGCTTCAATCCTTTAGAAAGCTGCAGTGTCTGACCTGTCCATCAATATGTGGTGGTCATGAAGTGAGGTCCTGTTTCAGTCTTCTCTTGGGTTGGGAAAGTAGACAGCCTGCCAACACAGGAATATTTCTCTAATATATTTACTTCTTGTTTAACTCATTTGTACTACCATTCTATGTTTGATTACAAATTTTACCTATCAAATATTATTTAGCTGGATTGTGCTATGTATATATTATATATTGGTTTTATTTGTTGTTACTATTATTTTATGTCACTTCCTTTTTTGGTATTTTGACTCAGCCGTGAAATACTTGATTAAGAAACAAGCTTAAAATGAGTAAGCAAAACTCCCAAACCTCCTGACTGGCTCTGCTAGCATCTGAGACAGGAGCACTGTTTGGTTAACTCAGGTCATCTGGAATGCAAATACTAATTCAAATTTTATACAAGACTTGTTGGCAAAACTAAACATAAAATCAAGTAAATAAAACATATATAACAAACAACTATCATGGCACTGTGGAAGTAATACATTAAAATAACTTTTAATGATAAAAATGCCAAAAAGTAGCAACAGCATCTTGAAGGGCTTCTCATTACAGCCAAGTGACGTCTCCAGGCGTTTCTGCAGTTACCTCCTACTGCTCCTCTAGGCGTCAAATATTGCCTGTTCATATTTGCATTAATAATTCCAAAACCATGTTACATACAAGGTATCGGAAAATTTTATCTTGAAGCATACATGATAGCAAACAAAATTGTATTGATATATGACCTCTGTCAATGGGTATTTGTTAAAAATGTAAGGTGATAACTTCAATTTTTAAATGCTGAAGCCACGCCCACTAGGAGTTAAAGGTGCACACTCAAAAGAGCTGTACTGGAGGGAATGAGTTAAATTCAGCCAATATAGGGGAGGGGACACACACTACCACTGAAGGAGGCAGCTCCCAAGAAAGTGATTCAAGAAAAACAGAGCAAACTTCCTCCTGATATTTCTATCTGTACGCTGGGAACCTCTAACAGCTCTTGGGATGAAGAGGATGAAAAGCAGGACAAGGGCTCAGCTGGATAGTATGGGACCAGGAGCTCATTCAGAGATGGAGGACCAAGACTAAATTCACTAAAAGAAGAACATTAATGATTACATGACACTGAACTGGCAGTTAGTGCACACACCATAAAAACAGAACAACAGAAAAGTAACCTGTATAACCTGCAAGTACCTAGGCCGCAGCTGGACAAGCCCTGAGCCAGGAAGCCCTAGATACAGGAAGTTACAGCAATGTGGCCAAAAAAGAAACTAGTCATGCACAAAGAAAGGTCCTGGGAAGGGAAAAGGCATAATTTTGTCTATGCTCCTTAAATGGAAACGTCACAACAGCTGACACCTACTTCATAAATGCAAGTCTATCATCCAACAACATATCAAGGTCTCACCTTCTGCACAAACTCCAGCTTATCATCACCAAAAAAAAAATGAAGCAATTAAGAGCCAGACAACTGGATTTCCGAAAGGTGGCATGAATCATCATGCTACTGCCTTAGTACAATTGACTCAGAGATGATTAGTACTTGTTCTGTTTTGATGCATTATTCCAAGTTATGACCAATGAATAACAGTAAACAAATTGTCCTGCAGAAAGTTAGTTCATTTATAGGTTCATAGGTTCATACTAGGCTATCTGCCCTAGGGCATTTATAGGCCTAGCCAGAATGTGTTTGGCTTTCGCCACCCATTTTAAATTTATTTTGCTATGCCCTTTTTCGAGGTTAGTATACTGTGCTTCTGTCTAACAGTGACACAGAAGTGATACCCGGGGTAAACTTACGATCTCCCATCCACTCATCAAGATTCCTCTTGAATAGAGTCAATGAGGGACTCTGCCTAACCTGGACTGGGATTTTATTCCAGAGTGAAGGGAGCCTCTGGGTTATGAATCTGTCCCTCCAGCATGTCCTATTTATTTCAGTGCTGAGGTTCAAGTCTCTCGAGCGCGTAGCTCGATGGGATTTGGATTTTCTGAGGTGCAGCATGTCCATTAATTCCGGGTTGGACATGGCTTTATACGTCAGGCACAGATCGCCTCTGAACAGGCGATATGCCACTGAGTAGAGCTGGAGTTTCTTTAACCGGGCAGCATATGGCATCTGTTTGAGCCCTTTGATCCTCTTGGTGAGGTACTTTTGGGGTCTTTCCAGTTGCTGCAGGTGTCTGGTAAGGTACATCCCAAAAGGGGCATTGTACTCAATTATGGGCCTGATGAGGGATGAGTAAAGAGGCACGATGACCTCCCCTGATCTAGATGTGAATCCCTTCATGATTAGGTGGGCTATATAAAATGTTTTTCTAACCACTTTGGCCACGTGGTTGTCAAATGAGAGATTGCTATCAACTTGGGTCCTCAGGTCCCTAATTACTTCTTCTGTACTTAATGGATTACCACCTATGTGGTAATTTGTGGGCACTTTGTTTTTGCCAAAGGGGATGACTATACACTTTTTGGCATTTAGCTTGAGGCCATGGCTCTGGCACCAGTTGTCTGTTTCTATGAGGCCCTTTTGGAGGATGCTGGTATCGGCTGGAGAGTCGATTATGGCGCCCAGTTTGCAGTCATCTGCGAACCTGGTCAGCCACAGTCCTTCCGTGTTGGCCTGTACCTCCGAGAAATATATATCGAACAAGAGAGGTCCCAGGACTGAGCCTTGTGGGACACCACTTGTAATTGGTTTGGAGTCTGACATGGCTCCAGCAATTCTAACCATGTGGGTTCTGTCCTTGAGCCAGTTTGCAATCCATCTGGTGACATAGGGGTTTATATTTAAGCTGGTGAGCTTATCTATAATGCCTGAGTGGGGTATTATATCGAAGGCTTTTGCGAGGTCCAGGTAGGCTGTGTGGACCACCTTCCCCTAGTCAATGGCCTTGGTGACTGTTTCAAAGAAATCAACCAGGTTTAAGAGGCAGGATCTGCCCTTAACAAAGCCGAACTGGGTAGGATCCAGTGTCTGTAGGTCCCCAATATCTTTATTTATGAGGTCCATGATGATCCTTTCCATACCTTTGCAGACCAAGCTAGTCAGGCTTATAGGGCGATAGTTTCCAGGATCCGTTGAGGCACCACCTTTATGGAGAGGGACCACTGTTGCTGTGCGCCACTCTTTGGGCACATATCCTGTAGTAAGGCTGAGATTGAACAGTAGTTTTATGTTTGGGTTTAGCTCTTCTTGGAATTCATGTAGGGCAGCCGGGACACCGTCTGGTCCCATTGATGCTGTGTTTTTGCTTTGGAGAGGGCGGCTCTTACCTGAGCATCTGAGATGTCAGGGGCAGCACTCTGCTGGGATAGATATTTGCCCTTTGGTGGGGAGGGGAGTTTGCTGAACCTGTCAGCTAGGATGTTGGCAATGTCTGTGGGTTCAGTGTATTTTTGTCATTTTGGACTAATTCTGAGCATATCTGGGAATTACCACCCAGGTTCCTAACATAACTAAAGAAAGCCTTGTGATTATCCTTAGTGTCCTGTGCAATTTTTCTCTCAAGCTGGCCTTAGACAATTTTATGAGTGCCCGTAGTTTTTTGCTAATACTGATCAGTGATGCCTTCCTTTTTGGGATTTTGCTCTATCATTTAGTAGCTTCCTCCTTCTATTGTATAGTTTGTTTATGGCTGGGGTCCACCAGACAGGACATCTGCCTTTGGAGGATTGGGTCTTGGTTTTATTTGGGATCGCATGATCCATGCATTCCTGAAGGTGTTCATAGAATGCGTTTATAAAGGATTCTGCAGTCTGGGCCATATTTTCCACAGGCCCGGGGGCTTTGAAGGATTCCACCTCGGTTTTGAGGAGTGTGAAATTTGCTTTAGAGAAGTTTTTCACTGTGGTTTTCTGGGCAGGGGGTGGGGTCGGGATGTGAATATCCAGTGAGATTAGTTTATGGTCTGATCTTACCAGTGAGGGATACACTTCTGGACGGGAGCATAGAGTCCCCATGTTGGTGATGATCAGATCCAGTATGTTTTCCACTCTTGTGGGAGTGGTAACAAGTTGTTCCATAGCATTTGAGTTTATAAATTCTAGGAATCTTTGGGCTAGGGTGTTGGAGCTAGAGTAATGCTCCCAGTCTATGTTTGGGTAGTTGAAGTCGCCCAATATAATGGTGTTTGGAGAGACCTTCATATTTTCCAATGTTCTCAGGAAGGCCGAGTGGGGTTCCTGGGTTTGGGAGGGTGGTCTGTAGCAGGCTATAAACTGGAAGGCAGTTTTACCCACTGTTAGTTGCAAATAGATAGTCTCTGATGCTTCGTGCTTTGCCACCAACCTGGAGGTGTGGGTATCTTTGATGAATATCGATACTCCCCCTCCTTTTGTGGTTCGATCCAAGTTTTGGGGCCGAAAAGCATGGTATGAGGTATAACCTGGTAGTGCTGGGGTGCTCTCAGGAGCCCTGAACCAGGTTTCTGTTACTGCACAGATATCGATGTTCTCCATGCTAAGGAGAGTTTCGAAAAGTGCATCTTGAGGTTTAGACTTCTGGCCGAGTAGCATTACTCTTAGTTTCTTATCCCTTGTGATACCTATGGAGGTGGGTTTGTCTTTTGAGCCTTGCCTAAAAAGGCACTATGCCGCTAGCAAGAGCCTTTGCCAATATCCGAAAGCCCAGGGGTGACAGCTGCAAGCCGTCCCTAGCGAAGCATCGTGGCTTGTCGAGCATATCATCCCAAGCTGACAGGCATTGGATCCCCTTTGAATGACACCAGTACTTAAGCCAATTGTTGAAATTGATCATCTTGTCTTCATATTGTGGCATCATTCTTGGTGAGGGTAAGATGTTACTCAAGGTCAGGGTCATACCGGCCTGGGCTACATGCTCAGAGAGCTCCTTTATGTCTCTTTTCATGTAGTCCAGGGAGGTACGTCTCAGGTCATTCACACCAGCATGGACAATGACTGAGTCATATTTGTACTTGCCTTGGAGTTATGTAAGTAAACTTAACATAACAGTAGCTGTTCAAGCGATCACTGTAGCAGCCTTAGCTATATGGGTTATACCCTGCTAAGGATATAAAAGCCAGGCAGTTTTCAAAGCTTCATAGAACTTTCCACACACCCAGTCAGTCAGTCAGCTCAAGCTGAGCAAATGGTCAGTTTTGGGTGCCAAAGCATTCAAAGCCTTCATGCCAACAGACAGAATCCCTGATAAAGATACGTTAGGAAAATAAATCAAAGGAATACTCCCTGGCCTAAAAGACATACAAAAATAAGGGGGATGGATAGAGGGAGGGACCGACTACTGCAGCAGTGATCATCCCACTGTTATGGTACATTTACTTAACATAACTGAATTATATTCATCATATGGATCACTGCTGCAATAGCCTTAACAATATGTGTAGATTACCACAGCTTAGACTGAATGGGCAGAGGAAGGATGAGGATCTAGGAGTCAGTGGAGAATGTTCTTAGCAAAGACCATCTTAGACCCAAGGAAGACCAGGGTGGGGGATGGAAGTCTTGCATTTCAGACTTTTTAGACTGTCCCTTGTCTGGAGTGGGGTTACTTCTTTCTTGTTAGAACATCTCTGGAACCTCTCTGCCATTGCTTTTTAAACAATTACTTATCAGCAGCTTGCTGGGTCTGTTTAATTTGTTTTCTAAAGAAGGTTGCAGATGGAGCATTAAATTCCTTGGCAAACTTGGAGGAGGACTCAATATGTCATTTTTTTACATCTTTTGAGAAATTTTAAGAATTCAACCAAGCAAACCTCTTCATAACAGTTGCAGTGGCAGCATCCCCATTCCCTGCTGCATGAGCTGCTGCCATCTTCTCTCCTCGTTTACTGTGTCTGTATGCCCTACCTTTACTTCCCATGAGTTTAATTTGATCCACATCTGGTCTAGTGAGGAAAGTGAGGACACTGGTGTAGAATCATACTGCTGCAGGGGAGTGGGTATGTCCTAATTTACTCCCCCCTAGCAGCACTGTCAGCTCTGTGATGGCTGTCTTTGTGACATGCATGTGCTCTTCTCTGTATTTCCAATCTCCAGACTAGTTGGCAGGGTACAGCTCACCTGGCTCTTCATGCTGCCTCCCTCCATCTCGCCAGATAGGTAAAACAATGCGAGCTCACTCCCACCTGCCTCAGACCAGCGCATCCAGCTCCCTTGCTGCTACCATCCAGCTCTCTTGCTGCTAGTTGCAAACAGGAAATCTGGGGAGCAGTCAGGGCTTTATTCCTCTGTGCCACAGGGTTGGGTTAATATAGAATAGTTTGTGCTAAAATTATTGACTACTCAAAGATCCAGATGCTGAATTCCCCAAAACTACCACTTAGGAAATCCAACTTAGAGTTAGTGAGGAAGTCTGTAAACTCTTGGAGGGATGCTCTCACAATAACAGGTATACAGTAACTGAGGAAGAACTCAAAGCATATGCAACAGAGATATAGTGCAGAGGAACAAAAAATCATTATCTTGCCCTGGATCTTGAACAGCCTAAGACACACTGGAATCATTCTTATAAGAAAAGCGCAGTCCGGGTCTGAACTGTCTTCAAACAGCGAAAGTTAATTTTGAGTATGTGTCTACCTGTTTGAGCCAATATTAATTTTTTCCCCTGGAAAGCACTCTGCTTTGGCTTGTACGCAACACACACACACACACACACACACACACACACACACACACACACACACACACACACACACACACACACACACTCATCTTCCACTTTCTCTCTTACTTATTCCCTTCTGTTAGCAAATAGTATCCATAACTGATCAATACTGTGTGTTTGTTAATTTAAACAGACCACAGTAGCCTACTGATACAAGATTGTCCTGTTTTTCCACCTGAGAAATGGTTAAGAAATGACTTACAGTTTCAGAGCAGTCCTTGGTCAATTCTGATTGTTTCTTAAACACAAACTTGTCTTTGCTTTGGCTCATTAGCTGCAGTACAAAAGAACTGCCTGCTCACACCCTTGTTCTCCCCCTTCCCCTTCCCTGTTTATTACCTTAAGCCAATTCCAAAGTTAATAAATATTACCTGTGGCAGGCACCATTTTTAAAACTACAATCCACTCTGCTACAGGCCCCATGAGGAGCTCAGTGTCTCTCCAGTACGTGTTTTACAACTGTATATGCCTATTTATGTTGAATTGTGTTAGATATTTTACAACTGTATATGTTTATTTATGTTGAATTGTGTTAGACATCTAATATGATTTATGCTTTATTACTGGAAGTTACTATGGCATGCTAGCATTTTGTCTGCACCAAGTTGTTTTTAGTATCATAGTATTGTCTATTTGCATAGCTGCACCTTGTTCACTAATGTTATTCATGTAAATAAGTTGTGTGTAGGCAGCTCATACTGGTGTCTAATCATTTTTATATAATTGTGCTGTTACTGGTGGATAGAATCACATTAGAGACCCTGGACAGACTGCTGCTCGCTATATTTTTATCTGTGATTGCATAAAGTACAGTTTTGTACCTACCATAAATGTAGATGTTCGAGTGCGCATACAGCTGCAGTCATCACACTTGGGTTATCCTGCAGTCAGGCGGGTCCTCGGTCGGCCGAATTCCAAAGTCTAGGTCCGGCGTCAGTTGTTGTCGCTTCTTCCCTGACGTCAGTGCGGCAGGGGTATAAAAGAGGCAGTCAACGCCATTTTCTTCAGTTTTTCTTGCCCCAGATGTCAGGTGCCCCCAGAAAGGAAGGCAAAACATGATGTCATGCAAACATACATAAGTAGATAAATCAAAGCAGTAGTTGCAAGCAAATACACCATAAAGGAATACCCCAAATAGGTTGTATGTTAAAGGTATTTGTCATAAGCCCTGTCCTAAGAGGGGATGGAGGGAGGGTAACCTGGACTGCAGCTGTATGCGCACTCGAATATCTACATTTATGGTAGGTACAAAACTGTACTATGTTCATCGTGCATACAGCTGCAGTCATCACACTTGGGTAGAATCCCAAAGCTAAGTAAGGGTGGCTGGTACTAAGCGGAATTAGGAGGGGCTAGAATGCCCTGCAGGACTGCTGTGGCAAAGCCCGCTCTAGATTTTGAGTATAGTGGAAGGTGGTAGTGCTTGGAGAAAGTGTGCACTGAACTCCAAGTAGCTGCTTCCAAAATGTCCTTGGTAGGGACCCCCCTGAGGAAAGCTGCTGAGGTAGCTGTAGCCCTGGTGGAGTGGGATCTGATGTATACAGGCACTGATTTTCCATGAAATGAATAACAAAAGCGTATGCAGTGGGCTATCCATTTTGAAATAGTCTGTTTGGAAATAGCCTTTCCTTGAGCACCTGTAGCATAGGACACAAAGAGCTGCTCAGATTTTCTGAATGACTTTGTTCTGTCCAAGTAATAATGAAGTTACCTGTGAATGTCCAAGGAATGTAGTAGCCTCTCTCCTTTGTTCTGTGGGTTTGGATAAAAGGTAGTAAATGAATAGACTGATTCAAAGCCACACTGGATACTACCTTTGGCATGAAGGTAGGGTTCGTTCGTAAGGAAACGCTGTCCTGATGGAAGATGATGAATGGTTACACAGCCATGAGGGCCTGTAGCTCCGAAACCCTGCGTGCTGAAGTAATAGCCAGAAGGAAGGCTGTTTTCCATGACAAGTATTGTAGCTCTGCTGAAGAAGCCGGCTCAAAAGGAGGCAGTGTCAGCTTCTCCAATACGAAGTTGAGGTCCCAAGCTGGAGCTGGTGGTTTCCGTGGGGATTTTATATTTTTTACCCCTCTGAGGAACTGCCTTAATAGAGGATGTGAGAATAAAAGAGGATCCATATTGTATTGTGCTGAAATGGCTGAAACGTGGATCTTGATGGAAGAGAAGGAGAGGCCACTGTTTAACATCTCAGTTAGGTACTGTAAAATCTGGGGTATATTTATTACCCAAGGATTTTGACCCTTTGCTTGATTCCAGGAACAAAATCGTTTCCATTTGGCGGAGTAGGCTTTTCTAGTGGAGGGTCTCCTGGCCTCCAAGATGACATCCTGTACCTCCTTGGAGAGGAGAGTTTGTTGGTAAACTAAGGTATTCTCCATGCAGCTAGATTTATCGTTCTGAGCTGGCTGTGAAGGGTCTTGTAGTTGTGTTGGGACAACAGAAGAGGAACTTGAGGAAGGATCCATGGTGGTGAGTGTGACAGGCTCTTTAGGAGAGGATACCAGTGCTGTCGTGGCCAGTCTGGAGCAATGAGAATCATTTGCGGCCTCTCTGCTCTGGTTTTTAGTAGGACTTTGGCCAGTAGAGGTAGAGGCTGGAAGGCATAGACGGTCAATGCTGTCCAATTGAAAGAGAGTGTGTCCACTTTCCAGGCCTGTGGATGATAGGTCCTTGAGCAGAATTTTTCCAACTGGTAATTTCTGTGGGTAGCAAATAGATCTATGTCTGGCTGTCCCCATGCCTGAGTTATCTTTGAGAAGACTTGAGGATGCAATTTCCATTCATGTGGGTCTGTCATTGTTCTGCTTAAGTTGTCTGCCAGTGTGTTTTCCTTCCCTGGCAGGAATTGTGCCTGTAGTTGAATTTGTAATTCCAGTGCTGTGTTCCACAGGGTCATGGCTTGCCTGCACAGGGGGTATGAATGCGTTCCCCCCTGTTTGTTTATGTACCACATGACTGTAGTGTTGTCTGTCCTTATTAATAGCTGGCCTGGATGCAGTAGGTCTTTGAAGGTCATAAGAGCATTTTGCACGGCTAGCATCTCCTTTTGGTTGATGTGTAGGTGCATCTCTTTTGGGACCATTTTCCTGAATACACTGACCTGTCATGTGTGCTCCCAGGCGTAGTCTGAGGCGTCTGTTGTGATGATTTGAGTTGCTTGTGGTAAACAGAAAGGAAGACCTGTGTTTCTTTGGCATGCTTGAGCCCACCACAAAAATTCCTTTTGAAGGCATGGAATGAGTGGTATAATTGTTTCCAAGCTGTGGCTGTGCTGAGACCATAAGTTTTTTAGGTACCATTGTAGTTTCCTCATATGCAGCTTTGCAAATGGTATTAGTAGGATGCAAGATGCCATGAACCCCAGAGCCTGCAGGATTTTCCTTGCAGTTAGCCTGGTTAAAGTTGCCATTTTGTTGTAGTATTGAGACAGTTGCCCTTGTTTGTCTGGTGTGAGGTAGGCCATCTGGGTTGTTGTATTTAAGCTGGCACCCAGGAAAATTATCTGTTGAGAAGGTATTAGTTTTGATTTCTTTTTGTTCACTGTGTACCCCAGGCAGTTTAACAGATTTATTACAAACGCCAGATGTTGCAATAGAAGGTCCTTTCTGTCTGCTTGGATTAGGCAGTCGTCCAGATATGGGTAGATTTGGATTCCTCGTTGTCTGCAGAAGGCAATTACTGATGCCAGGCATTTCGTAAACACTCTGGGTGCAGTAGATAAGCCAAAGGGCAATGCAGAGAATTGGTAATGGGTTGAACCTGCAAGAAATCTGAGGTATCTTCTGCAATCTTGTCTGATAGGGACATGCAGGTATGCCTCCTTGAGGTCCAACGTTACCAGCCAAGACTCCATGCCCAGCATGGGAAGAAGCTGCTGTAATGTGAGCATCTTGAATTTTGGTACCTCTAGATATGTGTTTAGAATAGATAGGTTTAAGATGGGTCTCCAATCTTTGTCCTTCCTTGGTACCAGAAATAGTCTTGAATAAAAACCTTGACCTTGTTCTTTTGCAGGTACCTCTTGAATTGCTTTCATATCCATGAGAGCGTAAATTTGCATTTGTGCCTCTGCCCATTGATTTTGTGGCAGGTTTGGCATGCCTCTCATTTTTGGAAGGGTGTGAAAGTGGAACCTGTAGCCTCTGTCTATAATATCCAGAATCCATTTGTCCTGTGTAACAATGTGCCAGTTTTTTGAAAATAAGGCCAGTTTTCCACCCAAAGGTGCTGCCATTATATCTTTGTTTGGCAGGCATAGGGGAAAGTCATTGCATCTGTTTTCTAAATGACTGTGGTCTGTCTTCTCCACCTCTGGGGGTTGGTGTTTGCCACTGTCTAGCTCTGTAAGAGCCTTGAGGTTGTCCTCTACCCCTTGGGCGTCTGTATCTGCCCCTTTGGGGTCTGTCCGTGGCTGAAAAGGACCAATTTTTTGAAGACCAGTTTCTGCTGAAGCGTGGAGGCTGCACCTGCAAGAAATCTTTAACTGTTTGCATAGATTTCACTTTTTCCTCCATTTTCTTTAGTACCTCCTCAGCTTTAACACCGAACAATACATCTTTTTGTAGTGGTGCATCTAATAACTTTGCTTTGACATGATCTGGTAAGGTTTGCTCTTTGAGCCAAGCATGCCTACGTATGACAGACCCTGTGACAGCGGGTCTGCATGAGGCCTCTAAAGCATCAAAACCACACTGCAAGGTATGTTTCCCCACTTGTTCTGCTCCATGCAACAAATCCTGCAAATCTTTCAAGTCTGGTTGTTCTGTTTGTGTCATTTTGCCTTTCAGCTGAGATAGCAAGAACTGTTGGTATTTTAACATATGAAATTGACAGTTTAATGCCCTCATGGTTAAAGTGGCTGATGTATACACCTTTTTCCCCCCACCTTTCTAATGCTCTACAATATCTCTCTGTAGGCAAAGGGTTTTTAGCAGTAGAGGCCTTAATCCCCTTGGGACCCTGTGAAATTGTTTCTGGGTCAGCAGTATGGCTTTTATAAAGGAACTGGTGAGAATCAGGAACCCGGTAATATCTGTCTGGTTTAACAGGGGCTGGAGGTAATGAGTCTGGATTAAGACTGGCTTCTGCGTACACATCATGCAAAATATCTAAGACAGGAGGAATAGCCAGGGGCCTATGCTGGGGAAGTAGTAGAAATTCCCTGAGCCTTTTCTTGGAATCTGAGTAATCTTGGCCTTCCCAGTGGAAGTGCTCTCTCAGTGTATTCAGGGTTTCCCCAAAAGAGAAGTCCTTGGGGGGGAGACCGAGGGAACAGACTCCTCAGCATCCGAGTCTTCAAATGGGGAATAGGTGTAATCCTGGTCCTCAGAATGGTCTGAAGTAATAGAAGCCTGGTCTGAGGAAGGGTAGTCTTCCTCCAACCTGGGTCTTTTGTCTGAGGGGGGTTGAGAACCCCTGATGAGAGTAATCAAATCCTCAGCCATTTTAAGCATCTGTTTTTTAGGCATGGAGCCTAGAGGGGGGGTCTGAGGCCCTGTTTTTTAAATTTTCATTGCAGCTTTAGATTTAGTGAATGATTTAAAAGAGGAGGTGGTAGGCCTGAAAACGCCTTCAGAAATGGCAGGCCTCACTAAAATTTCGGTTTCCCCGCCAAGAGTGGCGCCGGTATCTGTAGTGGGAATGGAGACCGAGGATCCTGCGGCCTCGGGTACTGAAGTCGCCTGTAAAATAGGTTCATCGGTAGTCAGGGGCTGCGTAGGCGCCTCGCTGAGAACCGGAGAACCGGTAGTCGGCCTAAGCGTGATCTCAGTACTCGGTGCAGGCCTCGAAAGCCTATCCTTATCCTTGCGTCTTTTGCCTAAAACTGGCGTTGGAGCATCCGACGACATGATATAATTAAATTTTTTGCCAAAATAATGAAGGGCGAACTCCGCCCGGCGCTTAATAGTGCGCTTGTTAAACCTAGCACAAAAACGGCAGGCCGAGACATCGTGGTCTGGCCCTAAGCAAGGTATACAGTAAGAGTGAAAATCCTTATGCGGTATTTGCTTCCCACAAGAAATACAATTATTAACTTTGTCTGACATCAGTCTGAGGCAAGAAAAGTTTCCCCAATGGGGTACTTAGCTTGAAAGAAGACTTCGGCTGAAATACTGTTCGTAAATCTCAGGAGCTGGCCGACCGGCACTTGCGAACTGCTTCTGCTTCAGGCACCGCACGGCAAGAAAGACTGAAGAAAATGGCGTCGGCTGCCTCTTTTATACCCCTGCCGCACTGACGTCAGGGAAGAAGCGACGACAACTGACACCGGACCTAGACTTTGGAATTCGGCCGAACGAGGACCCGCCTGACGGCAGGATAACCCAAGTGTGATGACTGCAACTGTATGCACGATGAACATCTGTCTGATGAGGTTTCTTCTAACAGATGTTTTTTTTCAATAGGATCAGTATCTGCATATACTAGTAGTTGGTTCAAGACATATTTTCCTGTATGCAGTAGCTATTTGCTCAGTTTGTTTTTTGTAATCTTTATAATATATATTTACCATCTCAAAAGTGCTTACTCCTCTCTGTACTCTTCTTTTCTAGACCTAACACCACTCTTAAGTATTCAACTGCGGTACCACCTTTACCATTCTTATAAGAAAAGTGAAGTCCTGGTCTGAACTGTCTGCAAACAGCTAAAGTTAACTTTGAGTATGTCTCTACCTGTTTGAGCCAATATTCATTTTTTCCCCCTGGAGAGCACTCTGCTTTGGCTTCTAAGCAGCCCACACACACACACACACACACACACACACACACACACACACACACACACACACACACACACACACACACACACACACACACACACACGCTCATCTTCCACTTTCTCTCTTATTCCCTTCTGTTAGCAAATAGTATCCATAACTGATCAATACTGTGTGTTTGTTAATTTAAACTGAGACCACAGTAGCCTACTGATACAATGTTATCCTGTTTTTCCACCTGAGAAATGGTTAAAAAATGACTTACAGTTTCAGAGCAGTCCTTGGTTAATTTTGATTGTTTCTTAAACACAAACTTGTCGTTGCTTTGGCTCATTAGCAGCAGTAGAAAAGAACTGCCTGCTCACACCCTTATTCTCACCCCTCCCCCTTCCCCGTTTATTACCTTAAGCCAATCCCAAAGTTAATAAATATTACCTGTGGCAGGCACTGTTTTTAAAACTACAACCACCCTTTGTCACGATCATATGTTCATTTATCAGTTTGCTCTGTTACCTGATTGTTTCCAGCCCCCTCATAAGAGCTACTAAAAGGGTCTCTACCCACTTCACTCCCCACCCTGCCCCCCTATTCCCTCCCGCCCCCAGTGGTCCTACCTTTATTACACTCACAAACCCCACCCATCTTTCCAATAGCCAATCACAGCGCTAACCCAACACTACCTCCTCCATCTTCCAACTACTATCACACCACCTCAACTAACATGTACAAGCATACCTTACCTATGCTCACTGCATGAACTCTCCTTGCATATCTTACATCCTACCAAAGCTCTATTCCCCCACTCAACCACTACCACTGTACTACTACTCACACCACCACTCATGTCTCACCCTCACTCAGCTCCCCTCCCACCATCTCAAGAACCATCCCTATGCACCCCCCACATATTCTACCAACTATATTACTCAAACATAAAGCATCCCTACAACTTAACATAGTAACCCTCCCACCATATCTATTACCCATAGAGCACAATCATAAAGTTTCCCTAATAAAAAAACACATTTGAAAACTAATAACCTCATGCATATCAAAACTAGCCCTAAGTGGAGACATCCACCCCAACCCTGGCCCTACCATCTCCAACCCCAACCCTCATAATCAGACTAGAAACCACAACTTCTCCCATATCACAGCCAATAGAAAGCCAAGTGACTTCCTTCTACTAAGCCTAAATATTAGAAGTATATCCAACAAAGTCCATGAACTCCATGCCACCATAGACTTGTACTCCCCAGATATAGTCATCCTGACAGAAACCTGGCTAAAACCTCACATTACCAGTGAGCAAATACTCCCTACCAGTTACGGCATACTAAGAGCAGATCGGCTAAACAAGTAGGCGGTGTAGCTATAATATTTAAACAGCATCTAAACATCCAGATCTTAAAATCATCAGCTCCACAAATAGGCAATGAAGAAATAATATATACCAACCTCAAAATAAACCAAAACAAAACCATCAACATAACTGAATGCTACTTCCCACCTGGCCAAAACATCCCTCCACTAGAAAACCTCCTCAGCTGGTCTACTCACCATCTCCCCCAAGAAACTATAATTTTAGGTTATTTCAATACTGGCTGGCAATCCTGTTCTGGCAACCATCCAACTCATCATGTAAACCTTCATGGCTTCACCCAGCTAGTCCAGTCGCTAACCAGGATAAATAAAAACTACAGCAAGCACACTACCTTGGATTGGATACTAGTCAGTAAGAGCCCCCAGTCATATATAACTGGCTGCTTATCAGATAGCCTCAGTGATCACTCCCCAACATTCCTACTCAAAAAATACCTATACCAAGCTAAACCTGTCATCTACAGTCAAATACGTAAAAAACTAAACTTTAACCCACTCACATTCATCTCATCCCTCAAAGAATGTAACTGGCATCCTCTAAAGTACCTCAGTCTTGATGACGCAGTTGAATTTTTTAATACTACCTTCCTGAGCATCCTTAATTACCATGCCCCCAGAAGACTTTCCAGACCAAAGCACAACCCTCCCCATGGCTACAGAAAACCACTAAGTCAGAAATGAAAAACAGGGATAAAGCCTGGGAGCACTGGCACAAAACCAAAACCCCCTCAACTAGACAGAAATTCATAGAACTACGCAATAGAGTCAAAAATCTAATAAAACAGGACAAATTCCAATACTACCAGTCTGCCCTAGACTCCTCCCAACACAGCCCCAAACAATTCTGGTCCTCCATAAACTCCATCCTCCACCCAGGTAAAGTCAGTACCCCTCCTCCTAACATCCCTCACTCCTTCAAAAATATTGCTACCTCAATAGTACTATAATAATAATACTTCACACAAACCATACTATCACTAGCTAAACAACACAACCCCCCTCCCCTCCAACCCACACCTTCAACTAATAATCTCCCCAATGCTTTCTCTTTTTCTCCTGTACCTACCTCCAACATAAAAAACTCTTAACTAAACTTATGCCCACCAAATTAGCAGCAGACAACCTCCCAAGTGAATACCTACAAATCGCAGCGGATGATCTGGTCTACCCAGTATCCATCTTGATTAACTAATCTCTGTCAGAAAGTTATGTTCCCACACTGTGGAAAGTAGCACATATAATTCCCCTCCACAAAGGTGACCCCCCCCCTCCACAGAACTAACCAATTACCGCCCCATAGCTATTCTCTCTCCACTCTCCAAAATACTAGAGAGATGCATACACTCTCAGGTCTCAGACTACCTCCTTACTAACAACCTCCTTTCCGAAACTCAGCATGGTTTCCGACCAAACCATAGCACCAACACTGCCTTACTTTCCTTAACTAACACTATCCTTCAGCATAAAAACAATGGCTATCTCTCCTCTGCTACTTTCCTAGACCTATCTAAAGCATTTGACATGGTCCCACACAAACAACTCATCTCTGTCCTCAATAACCTATCCTTCTCTCAATCAGTCACCAACCAGTTTCAGAGTTACCTGTCTGACCGCCAGCAATCCGTTGTATGGCAGAATGACATATCTCCTCAACTACCTGTCTCCATAGGGGTTCCCCAAGGATCCACCCTTGGACCCCTACTCTTCTCTGTTTTCACCAATAATCTAGCCTCTGCCACCAAACATGGCACACTCATACAATATGCAGATGACTCAACCATCATCTGCTCAGCCCAGTCCCTACCCAAACTGCAAAAAGTCACACAGGAAGCCTTTTCCTCTGTTGAAACTTGGTTACTCAACCCAAACAAAACTAAACTACTCATCTTCCAACCCACCAAACATACTCAAAACAACTCTCACTTTAACATCACAGCAAAAGACACCACTATATACCCAACTGAACACACCAAATTGCTAGGAGTGGAAATAGACAAACTAAAATTTGACATGCACATATCCATGACCATAAAAAAATTCCACAAAAAACTAGGAGCGTTATACAGAAATAAGCAACTTCTCACCAAAGCAGCAAAGATTTCAATAGCAAATTCCCACCTTATCTCCACCGTACTTTATGCCTCTCCAATATATACCAACCTAAGGTAATGCAATCTAAACAAGCTAGAGACCTGCTACAACAAAATCACCAAATTCGCCACAGGGACATCCTACCGTAGTCACCACTATCTCTCACTTGTTGAACTGGGTTGGCTTGAACTCCCTCACCTCCTTCAATGGTATCAACTCTCACTCACCCACAAACTAGTAAACCATCCACTAAATGTCCCATCCCTCCAGAATCTACTCCAACCCTATCGCACCACCAGACCACTAAGATCCAGCAACAAAAATCACTTGCAGATCACTAAAGTCAATAAGTCTGCTGGTGAAGCACTATTCTCTTGCGCCATAGCCAAATGATGGAACTCCCTCCCACCCACAATTACCTCTGTACCATCATGCACCCACTTCAAAACTTTACTAAAAGCGCACCTAAAAACATGCTGGCTATGACCTTGCAACTCCCACTCTAATATCACCCACTCCATCCAACCACTACCTTTCTTTCCACCCCACTAACTACCTTGATTATAGCAAGCTCAGATGCTTATAAGCCTAGTACTTATTATACAGCAGGAACTTCTTATTGTAACATTTGTTAAGGTCTGTTATGTACTTCACAGAAAAAGATTCTCGTTGTTTACTGATGTACTATGTTCTTCATCTGTAAATATGTTTGTAATTAATTACTATGTTAATCAAATTGTTAATCGCTACGTAATCCAATGTAACTACTGTCTATTTATTTTAACTGTGGAGCTTTTCTCCCCGGGCCTCTGCTGAAAATGGACCTACATCCAGTCAGACACTCCCGGTCAACAAATGTAAATAAATAAATAAAATTTCAGGGAACCCTGAGGAATCAGCAATTACTAGCTGGGGAGTCAAAGTTTTGGTCAAGATAGGACTCCATAATAAAAGCCCAGTCAACATGAACAAAGCCCAGCTTGGTGCAGACTTAAAGTTACAATGCAGTATCCTCATATAGGTCAATCATGCTGAGATATCCAAAATCTAACTGGTATGAACAACCGGTACCATGGGTTCTTTAGACAAGTTGACAGTTTTGTCTGCATTCCATTTCACTCCAGGCAGTTGTTTGTTCACAAAAAAGTTGGCACACCTAAACAAACAAAGTTTACCACACCAGACCATTCCAGGCACCCTACTCTGTACCACTTCAGGAGATAGTTTCAACAGCAGCAAATATCAAAAGGAAGTTTTGAAAGGGGAAAATTATGGAGCAAGGAAGTTTTGAAAGGGGAAAATTATGGAGCAATAGGAGGTGGTTCCCTTAGACAATAAGTCATATCCTGACCTTTACCAAAATTACAATAACAAAAAAAAAAGAAAACCACCTGCAATAAAACTTCAGTCCAAAGATATGAACTTGAAAACATGGCAGCATTCAGATGGACAAAAGCAGTACAACAGCATAATAACAATGAACAGCAGCATATAACCAAATATTTTATCTTCTAAGCCATAGCATGAGCTAGGCCCCCAGGGTGATCTACCAAGTAAGAAAGGAAGGCTGTAGGTGTCTTGTCTGTTTGGTGACATAGAGCTGAAGATAAGATTAGCAAAATAAAGTGGTTCATGAAAACAAAGTAAACCAAACCATCAGGAGTGTTCAGCAACCTGTGTTAGCTAACATTCAAGGGGCAATCAGGAAGACAATCTGAGCATGTGGAAAAAAGCATAGCTAAACTGCAAACCGGTATTCAAAGGAATTTAGGAAGACATTAAAAATCCCACTATGTCATAAAATGGTGCAGCAACATGCAATAAGATCAACAAATAATCTCATCCATTGGTCAATCACCAAGTAAAGAAAGAATGCATCTATTATATGATTTGTACATAATGCATGTAATATGCAAACACAAACAAAAACATTTAATAATAAAACTGGTCCTAAGCAAAAATAAATAAATTAATAAATAAATAACCAAATCCATACAGACTGTGAAAAAAATAAACAAACAGCAGCAGAGCTTAGAACATCCATATCAAAGCAGCTTCTACAGCTCATCTCCCCACATCACTAGGGAAAGCAAGAAAGAAGTGGCAAAACTCTTAGGAGGCAGGAAATGCTACAAAGTGCTGGGTCTATTAAATTAGTAATAAAACAGTCAAAGTCAGAAACCAGAAACTCCCAACAGCTGCTTCAGTTCCCTATTTGTCCACTACCCTTTGATATAAATCATCTGGTTCACAGCTGTTATGATAAATGACCTAACAATACAGACATGCAACATGCTCTGAAGTAATCCAAACCAAATAAACAAGTTTAAATCAGTTTAGTTCAGCAATGCAGTACCACAGCTTGTAGAAATGAAAATGCCAAGCAACCTAACAAATACAGTTTCTTAGCTGTTAAGATAACAGCAGATGGATGACATAGGCAGGTTTACCATGGGTCAGGATAAAATGCACAAACAAAATTCACAAATGGCTGAAAGGTAGATTAATACAGCCATGACAGTAACAGGCAACATTATTCAGCAAAAAATAAGGAAGCACACATTAAGATTCAGTTTATGTACAAACTGTAGGCATTAATACATAAAACTGTTTTTTGATACAAATACTTTTGATATAATTCCAAAAGTACAAAATGCACACCGTGCCACATAAAACACTACTCTATATCTTTCTGAGTAGCATAGCAAGCTTAAACATGTCTTGTTGTTTACCATGTACTTTTATAACTAATCCACACCTCTCAACCTACAGACATCAAAAATATGGACAAAGGCTCTTGGAAAACACAATGTTGGACAAAAATCTAAAGATTTAATTAACATAAGCATGTATACCTAATAACATAACTACTCCCACTTAAAACTGGATTGTGGGATAGTTCCAGTCAGAAAAAAAACAAGTTTAAAAAAAGAGCTCTCATCCTCTTAAAGCGAGAATCAAGAGTGCAGCCAAACATAACGGGGGGGTTGAAACATAGTACCAAAATCAGGGATGGATTTTAAATAGCACTCATATGTAGCTGAAAGTTGCATATACAACACATTTTGTATTTGCACACACTTCTGAAGGAAAGGAATTGTTTAAACTCAAATGTCTCTCATTATTTAGTGACTGGTATCTTTAAAGATTTGCTAGAAAAACTCACATTTCAAGAGGACTGGAATGGACCAAAAATATGAGGCAATATCAAGGACAGTTGGGAGGTACAGCATTCTGTGCTGTAATGCTGCTGCTTCAGGCCATGGTTTCACTCATAATTTAACCAGCCCATTTCGAATTTAGTGGCACCATTTATTTTAAATTAAAAACTGTTGATTTCTGGCAAATTTGGGACAGCTGATAGGTATGAAACAATCCCTAAACGCACAGTAAACCAGACTGACAGACTGATCCAAACAGGTTATTTCAATCACGACCCAAGTCAGTGTTCCTTTTACAGATGTCTCCTGTGCAAAAATGATAAATCACTGTGTATTATATGCATAATTTACTATGTAAAGTACTGTGTAGAGACAGTATAGAAGGTATACAAACATATGATTCACAGAAACTTATTAGAATTAATGGAGGAAAAAAACAAACAAAAAAAAAGGACAGTGTAGGTCACTTTCACAGTAGACCCCCCTCCACCGTCCCCCACACATATATTTTATAGGGGAAGGGGTCAAGTGCCCCTGCACTCCTGACATATGAAAGTTATGTACTTAGCACAACACTAGATTCATGCTGTCTTCTTTCATCTGGCTCAATTAATGGGTTATCAGATCCAATAAAATCCAATACTGGCACCTTTTTCAAGCTCTTGGAGCTAGGACTCTAGCTCCTCTCCTTACAATACTGCAGACTGAGTTGCCCGCTTGTACCTTATACAACTCCTAAAAGGATTAAATGGAAGAAGGATAAACTGTGACAAAAATGGGAAACCGCTCAGAGTTGAATACTAAAAGCCCTGGTCAGATCCAATGCAGTCAGTTGACAGCCAGCAGATGACAATTTAGGTAAAGGGGATAGAGGGAGAAAAGGTTGAGCTGGATGAAAGAAGAAAACACAGATATAGTGTTATGATAAGCACATAACTTTCATATCCAATGTTATCTTTTCTATCCGCCACAAAGAATGGGACAGATTTAATACTCCAGAGTGGTCTCATTGAAGAATATTCTGAAGAATGGTGGAGCTGAAGATGCATGGGATCTAGACTGTGGGATCATAAAGAGTTTGACCCTGGACAATTTGAACCCGGATGTTTCGACCCCAATGCATTTGGATACACTTTCATATTAAAAATTACATTTATTGTATATGAGAATAGTAGTTGGACAGTTTGACCACAATTAAATGTAATTAAGGAATGATGTTAATATATTATTATAATTTCAAACATTAAAATCATAAGAAATTAACAATATTATTATTTTATTTAACTCTTATGTTCATTTTTTAACAGATTTAATAGATTTTAAATATAATTAAATTAATGACAGTCTTTAACATGTTTATAATAAAATTAATCAGTGTAACTGAATATACATAGGAAGTTAATAATTTAACATTATAAATCCTCCAAAGCAAACTTTGAGTCCAAACTGGACACATCTACTAAAGACGGCCTTCTTCACATATGTCCACAATCTCAAGGGAAGCACAAAGATCTGCTCAGAACTGAAGGTGAAGTACACCATATACACAAATGCTGCAGACACAGCCAACCTGCTGGCAGACAGGTTCAGTGAAAACTTCACTCCTCTGTCCCATCAGTAAAACAGGACATCCCCAGTACCTGCCCCCCTCCCCTTATATCTAGGGAGCAAGTCATCACTGCCCTCTCAAAGGCAAAAAATACAGCCTCCATGGGACATAACATCCCTGGCTGCATCCTACATGAACTGAAGCAGGAACTTGCAGCGCCATTAGGCACCCTATTCAACCAAAGCCTGAGTACCTGCTTCGTCCCAGCCAAGTGGAGGACAGCCACTGTCATCCCTTCGCACAAAGGTGGAGCATCCACCGATCCAGGAAATTATAAACCCATCAACCTAACTAACCTGATCTGCAAGACCATGAAGCGGATTAACAAGGACATCCTACACAGTTTGGTTTTGTAAAGGGGAGGTCATGCCTGTTAAATTTGGTCGACTTCTTTGAGACAGTCACTAAGGCCATAGATGAGTGGAAGACGGTGCACACCGCCTATCTTGACCTGGCCAAAGCCTTCTATACTATTCCCCACTCAGGTATAATAGATAAACTCTCTCAACTAGGCATCAATCCACATGTTAACAGATGGGTAGCAAACTGGCTCAGTGACAGAACCCACCTAGTCAAAATAGGGAAAGCCACCTCGAGTAACAGACCTGTAACAAGTGATGTACCCCAGGGATCGCTCTTGGGGCCTCTGCTGTTTGGGATATACTTCTCGGACTAAATCTAGTGGGCTATGGCTGACCAAGTTTGCAGATGACTGCAAGCTGGGTGTTGTCATCAATTCCCCTAGTGATGCGGACATCCTCCAAGAGGGTCTCACCCAAACAAATGACTGGTGCCAGAAACATGCTCTCAAACTGAATGCCAAAAAAATGCATCATCATTCCCTTTTGGGGAGAATGACATCCCCACAAATTATCACACGGATAATACAAGTCTTAAGTACGCAATCAGTCATGAGGGACTTAAGGTTGATAGCAAACTGACTTTTGACCACCATATTGCCTCCATTATATGGAAAGCTTTCTACATGGCCCACCTCATTAGTAAGGGTATCTCATCCAGGGACAAGGTGGTCATAACATCCCTGTATTCTTCCCTTATAAGAACCATTATTGAGTACAATACCAGTTTTGGCATGTGCCTCACAAAGCACATGCAGCAACTGGAGGGACAACAGAGGTTCCTCACCCGGAAAATCCAGGGCCTCAAACATCTACCCTACACAGACGGGCTAAAAGTTCTGTAGCTCTACTCAGTCTCCTACAGACTCCTCAGAGGTGACCTCTGTCTGGCATACAAAGCAATCTCAGACCCTGCCCTGATGCGTCTGCTGCAGATCCGCAAGTCAAGCTCCACTCAAGTAACCCGCATGCGTGACCTTAACCTGGTCTGTGACATCAACAGGACTTGTAGGTGGGACAGATTTGTGTCCCAGAGACTCCCCTTTTGTGGAATAGACTCCCTCTCCACGTAAAGCTGAGTACCTCATTAACCCTTTTTAAGTGCAACCTGGATAACTGGACGGGGAAAGGAAAATACACCCGGGGATTCCACCTGTGTTCCTGCTGGACAGTGACAGAGTACTGACTTGTTGGAACATGGGCTAAATTGTTGGCTAGGCTTGTAAAAGCTTCAGGGACAATAGCCTAGTAACTTCCTATGATCCTATGAACATAAAATAATACTACTAATGTTGGTTTCTTATGTTGATCAAATACACATTTTTTCTTGTCATTTTAGTATTGACCAGCAGGTGGCAGCATATTTTCAGTGTACCGTGGTCTAACTGCACTTTTGATTATTTTGCCTTTCTAAGATTATATTGTGGCTTACACTGGATTATTACTGAATACTAGAACAAGATGGTAAACTCTGGTAATTTTGAATTTATATCTATGTAACAGCGGATGTTTCTATGGGATTTTGATGGCGGTCTACTTTTTGTATTTAAGATCTCAATGCAATGCAGGTTTTCCTGTAATTAAAGTTTCAGTATGTTTTCCTCTGTTGTTCTGTGACTCATGAAGTTTTTTTCTGTGCATACCAAGTTTTAAAAAATGTAAACTTAACTGAAAAAATTGATTGGAAATGTTACTCCTTTTCTGAACTTTGTTTCAAATTTATCTATTAAATTCTTATTTAAGGATGCTTTTATTTTTAGTCTTTTGTTTTTTCTAGTTTTGTCTCATCAGATTTCTATACAATTGTATTATATTTCAGTAGATCACTTCGAGTAATATTTTCATCTGCCTTTACTGGTTTTAAGCTACTATAAAGATAATCATTCTAGTACACGTCTGTCTTTGAATTGTTTTAATGCGGGGGTCAAAACGTCCAGTGTCAAAATTTTCTGTACCCCTAAACTACAGAACCAGCTTGTAATGGATAAATGTGTGAATGCCAGACCAAGTAGTCGCTGCACAAATCTCATCTACATGTATTCTCTCGGGTTAAATGAACTCTTGGATAGTTAGAAAGAGATAGACCCATTTCTTCACAAAAGTAATACAATCAGAAAGCCACCTGGACAGTTTGACTTTTGAAACACTATTAGGTTCTTGAAAAGTAAAGAAAAAGTTGGTCTGTCTTCCTAACACTTTTGGCATGATGCAGGTAGAATTTCAATTGGCTGAGAACATCTATCAAATGTAAGGAATGTTCTCCTTTATTAGAAAAATCTGGGAAGAAAACTGGTAAGTTAATGGATTTAAGGGCAGCTTTCGAGGACACTGCTGAAAGAAAATTTGGATTGGTCCAAAGAGATAACCTGTCCTAATGAAAGATCAAGTAAGGAGACTTGCAAGATAAGGCCAACTCAGAAATTCTACTAGCTGACATGATGGCCACCAAGAATATAGATTTCTAATATAGAAATTTCAGTTCTGCTGAAGCTGCTGGTTCAAAAGGAGGTTGAGTTAAAGCCTGAATTAATAATGTAATGTCCTGTTCCCTGCAAAAAGGCTTTAGGAAGTTTTAAGGACACACTGGAGTTTTGGTTCTCTCCATCATTAAAACTGCATATAGCTGCTAACTGCTCATTAATGACATAAAGACTTGCACCTTCCCAAAATAACCCACCAAAAAATCCAGAACAGATGGTAAAGGTATCAATCATGAAAGGCTCTAAACCCTTTGAAGATGCCCAAACAGCAAACCTCAAAGACTTGCACCTTCCCAAAATAACCCACCAAAAAAATCCAGAACAGATGGTAAAGGTATCATGAAAGGCTCTAAACCCTTTGAAGATGCCCAAACAGCAAACCTCTTCTATTTACTTTTGTATAGCCGCGGTGGCGCAGCGGTTAGAGTTGCCGCCTCACAGCAAGAGGTTCTCCCTTTTGATTCTCGGCTGGAGTGCCTTCAGTGTGGAGTCTGCATGTCCTCCCCGCGGTCGAGTGACATTTAAAGACATGCAGATAGATGCGTGCGTGAATGGGTGTGCCTTCTTTGAAGGTTGGGCGTCGGGCTGGCAACTCAGCACCATAAAAAAATCCACTGCCAATCATTAGCAGACTGGAGTTCCGCTGTGGTGACCCCTAACCTGGAAAAGCCGAAAGACATTAGTTTTAGTTTATTTTTGTGAACAAGATAAAATGTGGATCACTGATGCAGAAAGCCTGTTATTGCAGACACTTTAGATATAAACTTGGCAAGATGGCACCATTCCTAGGAATATTCCTAGGAATATCAGTAATGTCTGTTTTTTATGGCCTTCACATTTGTACAACTGCTATGACATTTTCTTTATAATGCTTCAATCTCGACATTAAAAAAATGACCCATATATTTTTTCTTTCTTTTTCTTTCTTGTACTGACATTTATCTTTATTTAACTTGAAACTATGCTTCTTAAAGAATGTAGCAGGCATCTTGCACTCTTCTTGTGTCTGACTCTGCATAACAGATTTTCAGTTACATTTATAATACTTTCAAAGTCTTCACTTACTTGTTCAACAGAACTGTGAAGTACTCCTGGTCCTGACAAAATATCAAACAGAAGAGTAGAGAGCCTGTACATTCCTGATGCTATATTAAAAGTACACAATGTGGAGTTTTGCTCATCTAGTATTATATGCCAAAAATCACTAGTTTCATTCTGTGGCCGAACAGAATGCAGCATTTGGCACTGTATAGACCTCCTTCTTCCACTGTAAGCAATCAGTAATACTTTTATTTAATCACTTTATTTAGGTCTCAAAAATAAGTTGTTCTTCTTTCGGCTTTTCCCAGTTAGAGGTCGCCACAGCGGAACTCCGGTTCGCTAATGATTGGCAGTAGATTTGTATGGTGTCGAGGTGCCAGCCCGACGCCCAACCTTCAACGAAGGCATGCCCATTCATGCATGTCTTTTGAACGCCACTCGACCATGGGGAGGACATGCAGACTCCACACAGAAGGCGCTCCAAACGAGAATCGAACGGGAAAACCTCTTGCTGTGAGGCAACAATGCTACCACTGCACAACCGTGGCATTCTGTCATGATTTTCAAAAGCAACCACATTATTCACCCGTTTGGTTTGCTCTACTTGCTTTTTAATGAAACCCAAGCATTCATTCACTTTTGTCTTGCTCTGATCTACTCATGTATACTGCCAGTACTTTCCTAGTGGCATACATCACTGGTACACCACTAGGTTTTATTTTTGTCTGACATTCTCCTGGCAAAATTCCTAAGCCTGTAAAAATAAGCACAGTAAAAAAAGATATCACTGTTATGACTGCACAGTATATGACATGTCTCTGTATGACTGCTTCTGTATATAACCAATCTTTGCTTTCACACTTTAATTTGTCATTCCTAAATTCTCAACCCAAATGACCCAAACAGTTAGGAGCACTAATTTCTAACTGCTATGATGCAAGTAATCTGCACAAAGCCTAAAATAATGGGGTACAATGGCCCACAAACTGTTCTTAGAAACTTAAAACATTGCTAGAATAACAGGATTTGTGTTAGCATACATTTTCTGAATGATGATCATCATCATCATCATCAGCCCCCTTTTTTCCCATTTTTCTACATGGGGTCGGGGTATCATGTTAACTGTCACCAATTCTCTCAATTCGGTGCCACACTCCTGCCTTCTTCAAAAACTCATGCCTGACTGTCACAGATCTTCTTTCACACAATCCATCCACCTCTTTGCTAGACGTCCTTGCTTCCTCTTACCTTCTTCCTGTCTGCCCCAAATCTTCCTCAACAGATTGTCTTCTGCTTTTCTACACATGCCCAAACCATTGTAATCTGTTCTCTCTGATCTTTTCTGCAATTGGCACTACTTTGGCTTCTGTTCTTATGTCCTGATTTCTTTGCCTGTCCCACAGTGTGTATCCTACAACCTTTCTCAGGCACTTCATTTCCATCACCTCTAGCTTCTTCAACTGTTCTGCCTTTACTGCCCAGGTTTCTGTACCATACAATAGTACTGGTAGCACCACTGTTTTGTACACCTTACCTTTCAGCTTCTTTGGCATTCTACCATCATAGACTACACCAGATACTCTATGCCAGTTGGCTGCAGTCCCTCTGATTCTAGCTTTGACCTCTTCATTCAGACTACCCTTCTCTTCAACTACCCCTCCCAGATACTTGAAACTGTTTACCTGTTTCACTATCTTCCCTTCAATCTCTATTCTCAGCTTCTTCTGATTTCCCCAGTTTGCTGCCATTACCAATGTCTTATCTGTGCTTAGTTTCATCCCATGTGCCCTCAGATTTGCATTCCATTCTCCTGTCCTTTGCTGAAGTTCTAGCTCAGAGTCTGCCTGCAGTGCCACATTATCTGCATACAGCAGCTTTGTTGATCATTCCCCTCCAACCTGTTGCTAATGTAGTTCATCACCAGTATGAACAGCAGTGGGCTCAGAGCTGAACCCTGATGTACACCCACTCCCACTGGGAACCCCTCTGTGAGGCCAAACACTGTTCATACTTGAGTCATTGGGTCCTTGTACATAGCCTGCACTAATTCTACCAATGTTTCTGGGACTTCAAACCACAGCAGTACTACCCAGATCAGCTTTCTTGGGACCTTGTCATATGCTTTCTCAAAGTCTAGAAATGACCAGTTGGACTCTCTCCTTATCCCTAGCTTCTTCTCAAGTATCTGTCTCAATGCAAACATCAGGTCAAATGTGCATCCTGATCTGAATCCACACTGCTAATCTCCCATCTAACATTCTTTTACTCTGCATATCCGTTTATCAATCACCCTTTCAGAATTTTCATGCAGTGTGACAGGAGTTTGATACCTCTGTACTGCCCACAGTTCTGGATGTTCCCTTTGTTGTTGTACTCTGGCACAAGTATGCTTACTCTCCAGTCATCTGGGATAGGCCTTTCGCTCCACACTGCTATTAATACCCTCAGGAGCCATTACTCCCCTATCTTACCCAGCATCTTTATTATATCTGCTGTGACCTCATCTGAGCCTGCTGCTTTCCCTGACTTCATCTTCCTTAGTGCTGTTCTTACTTCTTCTAGGGTGGGCTCCTCTTCTTCTCTCAACTTAGGCTGTTTCTGGGGCAGTACAGCTTCTATGGGGTTTTCTTCATTCAAAAGCTGCTGGAAATACTCCTTCAATCTGCCTTTGATGTCCTCTGGACTGGTGATCAGGTTGTTGCTGGCATCCCTTATGAAGGATGTGTGACTATCTTCTTTATCTTTCTGTCTTTGCCTTCCAGCATGATATAGTTTCTTTGTGCCCCTTACAGAGTCACTTTCCAGAAGTTGGTAGAGTGCCTCCAATGCCCTATTCTTTGCTAATGCAACTTCTTTCTTAGTGTCTTTGTTAGCCAACCAGTAGTCCTTCCTAGCCTGGTCAGCCTTTTCTATCTCCCACTTCTTCCTGCACTCCTTCTTTCTTTTGATGACTTCCTGGACTTCTGCATTACACCACTAGCTTTCCTTATGTACCTTATTTCCATACCTGGCTCAGCCACATATCTTTTCTGTAGTCCTTACACATGCTGTTTTTAGGCGCTGCTATTCTTTTTGAACTCCACCTATTTCTTCCTCTTCTTGGGGTGCTAGAACCCTGAGTAATTCCTTGAAGTGTTGTACTTTCTCTCCAGTCAATTAACTGGTCTTCAGACTGTCTCTGTTGACCTTAGAGCCTTCTCTGACCACTGCTTGCAGCTGATTGTGGCAACCAGTGGTTTATGCTGTGGGCCCACTGTTTCACTGGGGATGACTTTGCAATATTGGATTCTGCCCCAATGCCTTTTCCTTACTAGGAGGAATTCAACCTGTGTTGCATGTTGACTACTGTTGTATGGGATCTTGTGACGGTCTCTCTTTCTGAACCATGTGTGGGCTACTATCAAGCCATTTGCCAGACAGAAGTCTAGAATGGCTTCTCCTTCTTTATTCCTGTTGACCCACTCATGTGGACCCAGGCAGTCCTCATATCCTGTTCTGTCTGTCCCGATATGTGCATTCAAGTCACCCATTATCAACACCAATTCATGTTCTCCTGCTTTATCTAGTAGGTCCTGCAACTGCTGTCTGAATGCACTCTTTTCCTCGCTATCACAACCCTGTTGTGGGGCATAGGCTGAGATTATAAATACTGCCTTATCACTACACTGGAGTCTGACTGCCATGACTCTGTCATTAAATCCCCTCTCTCACCACAATTCCTATGTCATTTACAGCCTGCCCTCCACCTGAGTAGTAGACTCTGGATCCCAAGCCAAGTGGCTTTGCTGCACTGTCCTTCCATCTCGTCTCTTGGATACATAGGATGTCCAGCCTCCTCCGTATCATCATGTCATCCACTTCCAAACTGCATCCTGTCAGTGAACCCACATTAAGCATAGCAATTCTCAGTTCATGTTTGGCTGGTTAGTTTTATGTCCAGCTTTCACTCAACAGAGTTATCCCAGGTAATCCAGGCTGGGCAACTAGACACCGGACAGCCAGTAGCTTACTGACCCCAGGGCTGCTGGGCTTTATGGCGAGCACACTATGGCAAATAGGGGCACATATACCCCTCCCACCGTCAGCAAGGGTCCCTGGCGTGGGTCATAGTAGGCCAGGTCCTCAACCCACTTATCACTGGTAACTACCTATGCCCATTTTTGCAACATTAGTCAACATAACTGAATCACCTAGAGCCATATTTTACACCGAGTGGATAACCCTGCCATGGCGTGCAGTCTGTGATCTGTGTTCTCCTATCTTGAGGATACTGCGCATCACAGTAGATGCGCAAAGCAGTTGGTCTGTACAACTCTTCCCCCTATAGGGCACCATGTAGAGTCTGTGCTGCTGCCCACAGCTCCATTTATTCACAGCTCCATTTACTGGTGAGTCTGACATAGAAACACTCCGCATGTTTTTCGGACATGGGTGAAAACCCACGGAGACACAGGGAGAACATGCAAACTCCAAACAGGCATTGGTTGGAGGTCAGGATCGAACCTCACACCTTGTGCATGGGAGGCGATGACCTTAACCACTAAGCCATATGGTTTCTCTCATTTTCTGAATGACATCTGAAACTCAAGTGCGTGTCATTATTTAGTGACTTCAATCCTCAGTGATTTGCCAGAAAAACACAAATTTTATGACGAACACACCAAAAATATGAGGCAAAAATCTGGGCACTCTGTGAAAATCTGGACATTTAAGAAGTATGATGTAGTGCACAGTATCTTTTCAAACCTCTCATCTAACCCACTTAAGGTGAGGAAAAAATGAATTACAGGAGCCGGAGATACAAGTTTTCTGGTACTTTTCTTTGATGTGAGAGAATTCTTGGCAGTTGAAATTTGACAACTTTTCTACTGAGAATTATACTTCTATAGTTCCAGACACGTACTCTTGAAAGCAAATATATTTCTTCCCTTTTGTAGATAGACTTTTCCACTCAAACCACGTGATGTTTTTGTGATTGTCTGGACAGTAGGTAAACAGCACATATACACTGAGGATGTGGTCTAACCTCCAAGGGGTCTTTGAACTCTCTAAAAGAAAGCATTCCACATGATATGCAACTTCATGGAGCTAGCACATTAGCATTTAAATTTATAGTCCCCATACTTTATACTTTTCTGCTTGTTCATTTACATCCACATACACTGCAACAACGCAGACTAAATGTGCTAGTAATGTCATACTGCTAACAATATAAGGGGGGATCAATTCCTGCCTTTATGTTTTTTTTTTTTTTTTTTTTTGAAGAACCTGTAAATGCATTTAATTTGGTACAATGCAACATTTGCGGATACTAAAAAAAATTTTTACAGACAGGCACAGCCAAACACACACACATTTTCTCCTTCTTTAAGTAGCTCTGACAATAATGCAAACAGCAACTGCAGAGAATTTGTCTAAGGTGTACTAGCCATAGGACATCACTGTTTGCATGGATTGATGTATATTTCATGTCTGGCCAACTGCTTGTATTTAATTTACAGATTGACTAATTTTTTTGTCTTACCAGTGTTCACCAATGTACACACATTATGAGACCATGGCTAAGGCTTGGTAGCCTCACGATAAGAATAACACTGCAAGGTAGGCCCCCACCACCTCTTTCAACATGGATAACTGTGTGCATATTTAATTTACTAAAATAAAGTTTGCAGTCCAAAAATATATCTCCGCACAAACATCTTTTGCTTTATTTTTTTGTTAATTTCTACTCCTTTACACAAGTCTTCTTCACACAAATCAAACACTACAAAAGGTAAGATGCAGCTTAAGGAGGTATGCTATTTATAATATCACTAACAAAGCACAGAGTATGTGGGTCTACCTTATATTTTGTCTGTTTAGGGAGAAATTTCTGTGCAAGCACTTCTCACAATGTTTTACTTTTGCATCTGCTCTAATCTGTAGCTGTCTGGCTCTGCTGCTATTTTCCTTTCTCCTGCTTGCTTTTATCTCTGTACCAACCTAATCCATTCCAAAGTCTCTGTTTCCCCTCCTTTCACTTCTCCTTACTTTTTTATTCAATTTCCACCTCCACAGTCTTCCCCATAGTAATAACACACACCATAGCACCAGTGCGGTTACTTAACACTACAGAATGGCTTGATTAGACGACCTCCACCTCATTCCAACTGCTGGGTTTCATATCTCTCTGCTACCTAGTTAGCAAACCTGCTATAAAAATACTAGTCAAGTACAATGTAAAATATGCTGGCTAATGCTGAAGCACACATTTTTAACACAAGCAAGAAATTTCACTGACAAAAAAAGAACATCGGCATAGCTTAAAAATCCCAAGGTGTTTCAGTATATAGGAGCACCTGGTCAATATATAGTAACAGTTGGTCAATATATAGAACAACTTGTTGTAACCTGCATGTCTGACTCCTATAGTTCAGTTTCAGAAGTCTAAATGCGTTGAAACAAGTGAAGGAATAGGCCAACATCTGCTGAAGATGTATAAAAGTGACACGGAAAAGCTAATGATGGGTGTTCTGCAGTCCTTCAGGTCTTCCCCAGTCATGTTTACTAAAGCAGTTGACCTCACACAAATAAACAGCCAGAAAACTTGGGAGTACTTGAAGACATATATGCAACAGGTCACAAATGCAGACAGTAAAAGAGAATATCTTTGGTGTAAAAGTGGATTCATTACAAAGGTTGAATAGTAAAAAAAAATATGTATAATTTAGACAAGAAAATTTTCATAAACAGACCACAACAAAAACTGTTAAGATAAAGATCCAGGAGATATTTTGAAGTTGTGGCATCGCAGCTTCTGGATGCATATTTGTGGTTACTGGGTTTTATAAAACCGACGGAGGGAAATGTTCATTCATGTTCACTTTAAAAAAAAAAAACTTTCAGAAAGATTGAGAACTCGCAATGACAGCTTTGCGTGAGGTATAATTAAATTTAAAAAAATGCAAGTTGTGATGCAACAAGTCAGGCTGTTTACACAGACGCTGAGGACTGTGACCATAGGTCTTACAAGTGACCAGAAAGGACAGGACTCAAATGTACACTTAGTCACATGCCCTTCTGTGGCTGCAGCTCACTTAGGCAGAGATTCATACAATTTGAAATTGCAAACTCAAACTGAAAGAAGCTGTTATCAAGTATGCTCTTCTGTTTCCGCACAGGTTATGCACAGCTTTTGCAAATATCACAGTTAAACAGGCAGCTGAAGTTGAGCTTAGCTAGCTTCTGTGAAGGAAGTCTTAGTGAAAGCTAAAGAACATAAGGTGGCAGTAACAGTTCATTTAAATACATCAGTTTGCAGTATTCTCCCATGACATAAATCTTATATTTGTATGTTTTACAGGGTAAAATCTGTCCGAGGTTCATTCTGTGCCTCTTAAATGTAGTGAATATTACTGATTTCCCTAAACGGTAATATAAGATCAAGTTACAACTAAACTGATTTTTTTTGGGGGGGGGGGGTTATATAGAAATCAGAATCTTTAATATACAGTCGATTTGCCTTACCTTAAGAGAACACAATACATGTTTTGTGTGTGTGCGCGTGGACAGACATTTTATACAAAACTGACAACAAGGGGCAATCTTCTGCACTCCTGAAATTAATATAATCACCTCCATACAGTGGATATAAAAAGTGCACACACCCCTGCTAAAATGCCATGTTTTTGTGATATAAAAAAAATGAGACCACTGTGACGATTGGGGAGAGATGAGTGAAGGCTGCCAACCTAGTCAAATAGCATTTGATATATAATTCTGGCATTTGTAAAAAAATATAGGCATGTTTTCTTGAGTGTAAAAGAATACTGTGAAATGTGGAACTGCAAAATATGTGACAACACTGCAATCTACTGGCCCAGTGAAGCATGTTGTGACCCTTTCATGTTAGAATTCGGCTCCACTGAGTCTGGATGAAGGTTTCATGCCCATTGTTTTAAGGCTAAAGTTTATGACCAGAATTTACATGTGGAAGGTGCTTTATTGCTCTGGTTTCTGCTAAGAGTGTATATGTGAAATGCCTTGAATTGTTGTAGTTTACTGAGCAGGTGTTAGCTTGCTAAATATAGCAGTTTGTGGCCTGAGAAAACATAAATGTCAAAATGATGTAATTTGGGAGGGCCTCAGCAGAGCTGTTGGTTAGTGTTTAAAAACTATTGTTCAACAAGAAACTTGGAGCATTTTGATCTTGATATCCAACTTATCAGCACTCTGCCTTATGCTCACATGTAAGTTTTAGCACTGTGATTTCTTGTAGGTATAGTTAAAGCTAGTAAAGATTAATTAGGTATTTTTCTTTGAAATCAGACCTGTCCTACTGTATTATTTTAAGTTTATGTGTGATCTCTGAACTCTTAGATATCTCTGTGGTGTAGTAGTTTTGTCTTGTGTTTTAATTATTTATTATTAAATATTTTAAAAAACCTTTACCTGTGGCTGGTTTGTGTAGAGATAAGCTCTAGAGTACATTGCATATTTATATAGGTTATTGTAATAGGCCACTCTAATAAGCCTTAGACTGTATAGTCACATTACCACTTGAATAATAATATTGCACAGTGATAATTGGAACCCTTTTAAGGGCTTTTTAGTAGCTGATATTATTAGCTGGGTGGTGGCAGGAATTACTACCGTATGGTCTGGGTAAAGGGACATAGCTGGAGAATCTGTGTCAGCCTTTCCCAGGAGTGTCTGTGAAGTTGTAATACATACTTATCTCAAAGTGTGTGTGTTGTGTCAGCTACTTGGGCAGGGACACGAAGAACTGGTTGGCAGAGAGGGTACTGGAGGTTTTAGCTTGCCCAGCTAGGCTGAGACCTGGACCCTATAACTGTGCCAGTGGGGAGTCTTATTGGGGACTTGGTGAGCAAGGGAACAAACAGCCCCAGACTGACTGTGATCTCTGTGTGCACTTAAGGGAAATTGTACTTTACTGTGTGTACTAGTTATCCTTTTCTCTTCTAGGAGATGACCTCCCTGGTGTTAGTGGTGAGGATTGAGGCTCCTTGATTGCTGGGCCAGGACACAGTAGTCACAACCACAATAAATCATTTCAAAACTTTTCCACCTTTAACATGACCTATAACCTGTACAATTCAATTGAAAAACAAATCTGTTAGGGGAAAAAATAAAAAACATACAATAGCTGGTCGCATAAGTGTGCACACCCTTAAACTAATACTTTGTTGAAGCACCTTTTGATTTAATTACAGCATTCAGTCTTCTTGGGTAGGAGTCTGTTAGCAAGGCACATCTTGACTTGGCAATATTTGCCCACTCTTCCTTGCAAAAGCACTCCAAATCTGTCAAATTGTGAGGGCATCTCTTGTGCACAGCCCTCTTCAGGTCACCTCACAGATTTTCTACTGGATTTAGGTCTGGGCTCTGGCTGGGCCATTCCAAAACTTTAATTTTTTCTGGTGAAGCCATTCTTTTGTTGATTTGGATGTATGCTTGGGGTCATTGTCGTGTTGAAAGGTGAAATTCCTCTTCATTTTCAGCCTTCTAGCAGACACTTGAAGGTTTTGGGCCATAATTCCCTCCACCTTGATTAAAGCCCCAGTTCCAGCTGAAGAAAAGGAACTCCAAAGCATGATACTACCACCTAACTGAAGGAAAAGGAACTCCAAATACTGCTACCACAATGCTTCACCGTGGGGATGGTATGCTTTTGGTGATGAAAAGTGTTGTTTTTGCACCAAACGTAGCTTTTGGAATTGTGGCCAAAAAGTTCAACCTTGGTCTCATCAGACCATAACACATTTTCCCACATGCTTTTGGGAGACTTGGTGTGCTGTTTTGCAAATTTAAGCCGGGCCTGTATGTTTTTCTCTGTAAGAAAAGGCTTACGTCTTGCAACCCTACCCCATAGTCCAGACATATGGAGAATATGGGAGATTGTTGTCATGTGTAGTACACAATGAACACTTGCCAGAAATTCCTGCATCTCCTTCAGTGTTGCTGTAGGTCTCTTGGCAGCCTCCCTAACCAGTTTTTCTCTGGTCTTTTCATCAATTTTGAAGGGATGTCAAGTTCTTTGCAACATCACTGTTGCCCCATGTTTTCTCCACTTTTTGATGACTGTCTTCACTGTGTTCCATGGTATATCCAATGCTGTGGACATTTTTTTGTAACCTTCTCCTGACTGATACCTTTCAACAATGAGATCCTTTTGATGCTTTGTAAGCTCTCTGCGAACCATGGCTTTTGCTGTAGCAGGCAACTCCTACTAGGACAGCTGAACTTTATTTGGGGTTAACTAGAGTCTCTTTAATTGATGGCAGGTGTGTACCTAAAAAGACTGAATGTTGTAATTAATTCAAAAGGTGCTTCAACAAAGTATTAGTTTAAGGGTGCGCACACTTATGCAATCAGCTTAGTGTGTTTTTTATTTTTTATATTTTTCCCCTAACAGATTTGTTTTTCAACTGAATTGTAGGTCACATTAAAGGTGAGAAAAGTTTTGAAATTATTTAGTGTGGTCTCATTTTTTTATATCACAAAAACCTGGCATTTTAACAGGGGTATGTACACATTTTATATCCACTGTAGCTGCTGCACCTAGAGGTAAGAGCACATCCCCAACTTCAGACACCTCCTATAAATAACAATGCCTTTTTCTTCAATCTGAATGTATAATTTCTTGGCCAAAATGGAAATAGTATGTTTCCAATTACAGGTCAGAATACTTTAATGCATTTTGTATCGTCAAGAAGGAAATATAAAACAAATCAACTGGTTAACTAAAGAAGAAGGTAAGGAATGTCTATATATAAAAAATAGACTGAAAAGCACAAAGGAGTGTGATGAGAAAAAAAAAAAGGAGTATGAAAGGCAGCAAAAAGAGGCAGAAATAATCATTCTGTTTATCAAAGAAGACAGCAAAGTATTCGGACTTGTAAGTTTATGAAACTTTTTAAATACACTGGAGAACAAAACAGAAATTATCTGATAAACTGGTTACACAGAGAAAGGGAAGGAAGAATTAAATGCAGGAGATCACACGCAAATACTGTTGAACACTTTCATCTTGGTAATTACAAAACAATAAAGGGTGGAGGGCAATGAGACAACAGTGCATGTATCGATATACAGAAATGAAAGGAACCCGTGTGGAATATAGAAGGGAGTCAAGGTACTTTGGAGAAATAAAGTGGAACTGCTTCCCCTGAAGCTATAACAGTTGTGTAAGACAATGCTTGGTAAATCACTAGTATGATGTAATAACTATTTCTAGAAATCAGAGTGGTGCCACTGACCTGCAGGGTGAGGCTGGTAGCTCCCCTTTCATAGTGGTTGATTCAAGTTTAAATTTGCCAGTTACAGGTATACGAGTATCCCAGGTACAGTTATAAACAAAAGTCTATCTGATGGTGCTCCATGCAGAGAAGTAAAAGCACATCTTTGTACAGCACAGCAGCGGTCTTGACAATGCAGTATCACTCAGTTCTATGACTCGGTCATTGATGAGGTGCACAAAGGGTACTCTGCGGTTGTGGTACATATTAACTCCAGCAAAAGTAATTTACAGAAGACAGAAATTAAAGGAACAGACTGCAGTCACAGAAGGAGAGAGAGAGGGAGCTAGCACCTGATGAGAAGCACAGCATGACAGACAGAGAGGAATTTTATGGACAAAAGCTGGTTAACAACCTGATACAACAGGATTTAACACTAACGTTGGTTCTGTTTAGCATAACTATCAGCTATCATGTTGACAACTACAATACAGATGTAGTGGTCACAGAAAGACCTCTTACAGCTTGCAGGGTAAGTGGAAAGGTGGCAAGTGGGTTTAATATACAAGTACAATGGTTTATACTCTGGCATTACAAATTCATGAAGAAACGTGTATGTTATATGGAATGGCTACAGGCAAGAGGAAAATGTACAGAAGGTTGCAATCACTCTTAAAATGAATATTGAAATATAATAACATAATAGTTAGAGTTTTATCCTGTATACCACATGAGCTGGTTAAGGCCCAGGTGTCCCAAGATTGCTTACCAGCTTGGGAGTCTGCTTGAAATGGCATGGAAGATGGGTGGGTCCATCCTTCTGGGAGGGATGCACAGCCTACTACACACTCCCAGTATTCCACAAAAAAGTAGTGGTGATACAGATAGGTAGCCTGGGGGTGGATTTTAGCCTCATCAAACCACTAGTGAGTGGTTGCTTTCAAAGCAAGTGGCATATACTCACAAGGAGAGAACACTGTGTGCCACCATGGAAATGTAGGTCAAACATCCCCTCCCCCTGCCGCCGCATGGAGTTAAGCCATTCAAATGTTCTCATTGCTGGGACGATGGCAAGAGCAATAGCTGCCTGAATTACCCCTCCCCCCAAGGCAACTATCACTTTGTCTCCCAATGAAATTCCAGGAGTTGAAGAATGAATAGGCTCTGTCTGACCTGGGGATGGCTTGATGGTTGTCAGGCACAGCAGCAAAAGAAAAACACAGAAAAAATAAGAAACAATATGGAAAAACATCAAGGAACTCTAAAAGAATTCAGTTCATAGGTTGGTACTAGGGCCTATACAAGCCTAGCCATAACAATTCCCTGTATATTTCTTCCCACAACATTTACTTCCCTGGACGCCTGTCTAGCAGGGCGACTGATGTGATCCCCGGTGTGAATTTCCTATCTCCCATCCAATTATCAAGGTTCCTTTTGAAGAGGGCCAAAGAGGTGCTCTGCTTGACATGTATGGGCACAGCCTATTCCAGAGTATGGGGAGTCTCTGGGTCAGGAACCTATCCCTCCAGCATGTTTTGTTCATTGTGATGACAAGGTTTAGTTTAGATCCCTGGAGCGTGTGGCTCTGAAGGATTGGGATTTCTTTAAGTGGAGCATGTCCAACTGCTCAGGGTTTGACATGGCCTTGTATGTTAAGCAGAGATCGCCTCTGAATAGACGATATGCCACAGAGTATAGCTGGAGTTTTTTTTTAGACAGTCAGCATAGGGCATCTGATTTAGGTCTGTGATTCTTTTAGTGAGGTATTTATGTGGCCTTTCCAGCTGTTGCAGATGTCTTGTGAGGTATATACCAAACGGGGCATTGTACTCTATAATGGGTCTAATGAGGGATGAGTACAGTGGGACAATGACCTCCTTTTTTCTGGATGAAAAGCCCTTAGTGATGAGGTGTGCCACATAGAAGGATTTCCTGACTGTTGTGGCAATGTGGTTATCGAAGGTGCGACCACTGTCCACCTGTGTCCCTAAGTCTCTCATCTCACTTTCAGTGTTTAGTGTACTGCCACCTATGTGGTAATTCATGGGTACATGGTTTTTCCCAAAGGGGATAACTATACATTTCTTGGCATTAAGCTTGAGCCCATGGTTCTGGCACCAAGCATCTGTTTCTGTAAGGCCCTTTTGTAGAATATCCACATCATTTCGGGATTCAATAATGGCTTCCAGTTTGCAGACATCTGCAAACTTTGTTAGCCAGAGTCCCTTAGTGTTAGCCTGTACTTCAGAGAAGTAGATACCAAACAAGAGCGATCCCAGGACTGAACCCTGAGGTACTCCACTTGTCACTTGTCTGGAGCTGGATTTAGAGTCGACTACTTTTACAGTCTGGGTTCTGTCAGTAAGCCAGTTGGCAACCCATCGAGTGATGTAGGGATTTATGCCCTGCTTAGTAAGTTTATCTATGATTCCAATGTGGGGGATGGTGTTGAAGGCCTTGGCGAGGTCCAGATAGGCTGTGTGGACCGCCTTACCTTCATCCACAGCTATGGAGACTGATTCGAAGAAGTCAATCAGGTTCAGGAGACGAGATCGGCCCTTCATGAACCCAAACTGGGTGGGGTCCAGTGTTTGAAGGTTGTCAATGTCTTTGTTTATAAGTTCCATGATAATGAGTTCCGTGCCCTTGCAGATCAGGCTCGTCAGACTGATGGGACGGTAGTTACCAGGATTCAAGGTGGATCCCCCCTTGTGAAGTGGGATAACTGTAGCTGTGCGCCACTCAGTGGGCATGAAGCATGAGGTGAGGTTATGATTAAACATGACACTTGCCAGTTCATTTTTTAGTTCATGTAATACACAGCCCGGGATGTCATCTGGTCCCACAGATGCTGCATTCTTAACTTTAGAGAATGCTGTTTCTACCTGTGTGGCCGTGATTACTGGAATTTGGCCCTTTAGGGGGTGAGAGGGGGGTTAAGTTGGCACTATATCGATCTGCCAGGATATTGGCAATATCCTTGGGATCAGTATATTTAATGCCATTCTGTTGTAGCTCAGAGTAGATCTGAGCATTGCCATTTAGATTCTTGACATAACTATAGAATGCCTTGTGGTTGTCTTTGGAATCTTTGGCAATTTTATTTTCATAACTAGCTTTGGAGGATTTTATGAGGGATCTCAGCTTCTTACTGAGGCTGGTAAGGGAGTTTTTTTGCAGCCTGGGATTTTCTTCTTTTCTGCAACAGTTTCTTCCGTCTGTTGTATAGTTTGTTTATGGCAGGGGATCACCAGATTGGCTTCCTTTATTTGGAGGAGAACATCTTGGTAATATTTGGGATGGCACGATTCATGCACGAGTGGATGTGCTCGTACAGTGCCTTAGTGTAGGATTCAACAGTCGAACTTTCAGATCCTGCCTGCATGGGTGTCATGAGGTTTGTCAATTCTGACGCGAGTAGCAAGAAGTGCTTTGGAGAAGTTTTTTATGGAGGTTTCCTTACTGGGGGGGTGGGGGTGAGATATGGATGTCAAGGGTGATTTGCTTATGGTCAGACCTGACCAATGAGGGGGTGACCACTGATGTGGAGCATCTATCTCCTATGTTGGTAATGACCAGGTTTAGGATACTGGAGCCCCTGGTGGGACAATGGATTAGTTGATCCAGGGTGTTGGAATTTATGAATTCCAAGAACCAAGTGGTGCTCAGGTCATCCATCACTGTGCAGGGCACTAAAAAAAAACACACCAGAAAGGCTGTGTCATGTTCCAGCAGCCATAGAGAGAAAGGGAAGTAAGACAAGTAGGAAGTGTGCAATGCTGACTTAGCATAACAATGAAGAAACTGGGTAGTCTGGAGAAAGATAACAGACTCAGACTGTTTGGTATGTATAAAAAATGGAAAAGTAAAGTAGAAAGAGGGATATGACAAGTTGGAAAGTACAGATGAAGATTAAGAACAGAGCTGGGAAAAGGGAACATGATTTGGCAGACTGAATGAGTCAACACTGACTTAAGAGAATGCTATTTCATTATGGTGGTGGCGCCCTGACAAAGACTCCTACATGCACTGATACAGAGCAGGTTAATAAGATTTAAGTCTGATCACTACCTAAAGACACAATCAGTGAAGCAGATGTAACCCCCTGCAAAGGCATTAATTAAATCATGGAATGTGAAAGGAAAATTAAGGCATTTGACTAGGCTTGAACCCAAAACCTTCAGTAATCCATACTGCCATCCATCCTGGGCCATCAAAGGGCTCCTAAGCATCAATGTTATAAACTGTCTCAAACAAATCCATTTCCATTACAGTTAGGAATCATACCTCACTCCAAGGTCTAAGTTTTCTTTCATAATCCATGATTTAAATAGTACCTTTTTTAACTGCTTCTGTCAGTATATGTATAAAAACGTGCAACTGATGCCTAGCTGAAGGGAAAATGACTGTTCAAGGAACAACTCAGAAGCTAGCTGTTCAGGGCCTCTTCAGTAATCCAGGGTCAGTGACATCTGCATAGATGGCGGATGGTCCTGGCTTGTCAAGATCAAATCCTTAACTTTTCCATTCAGATTACAAGAGAAACAAAGGAAAGTACGTCAAAGGACTACAGAAGAGACAGCCTCAACAAATCATAATTTTTCATTACATTATTATTACATTTGCATATGCAAAGAAGTCTCAGTAGCCGAACAGGCAGCACACTCGCCTTTGGTGTAGAAGGATGTGGGTTCTATCCCCATACCAGGTAGCTGGATTAATTTTCCAGCAAAAGAGGGATGTTAAACAGAAGCCCTATCTTAAGGAGATGGTGGTAGTGCAGGTGGATGTAAAAGACCCCATAGCACCTATCAAAAACAGTAAGAAAACTTCCCCAGTGTCCTTACCAAATTTCCCCTAGTTAGTATAAATATCAACTCGGGTCTTCCCTGAAAAGAGGCCATTGGCAAGTGGGACTAATCCGGTCAACAAAATGCAAATAAAATAAAATAAAACAGACAACAGAACTTCAGAATATATTCATAAGTTTATACTAGGCAAATGCCCACCAAGCTGTGCAATCCAACCCAGTTTTGTCCCAGAGTTCCTTGAATGTCTATATAGTGTAATTATGTTAATAAAGGGGTAGCCAAGGGTTAAGTGACTGTGTGTTGGGAGGTATGTTAATTGGAGATAAAGTTACTTAGTGTCAACCTCTGTCCAGAGACATGAGGGCCATACCGGGGATAATTTTATGATTTTCCATCCAGTGATCAGGGTTTCTTTTGAATAGGATCAGAGATGAACTTTGCTTCATATAGATGGGGAGCTTATTCCATATTGCAGGGATCATTGGAGACGCATATCAGCCTCTCCAGCATGTTTTATTTATGTCACTGGCAAAGTTCAGGTCCTTGGATCTAGTGTTTCTTGTTTTGCAGATGTACAAGAGATCCATCAGAGCTGGATTTGAGGATGCCTTATATACTAGGCATAGATTGCCTCCTAGTAACCTGTAGGAGGCTAAGTGCAGAGATAGAGCCTTAAAGTGATCTGTGTAGGACAGGATACTCATACCCTGGATTCTCTTGGTGAGCAACCTTTGTCGGCATTCCAACTGTTGCAAGTGCCTGGCTAAGTACATGCTAAAGGAACACTGTATTCAGTGATGGGTCTAATAAGGGCTAAGTAGAGTGTACTATTACTTCCTTTAACCTGGATGCCATGCCCTTGCTCATGAGTTGGGCAACAAAGAATGATTTCCTTACTATCTTGGCTGTGTGCTGGTCAAAGGCCAGATTACTGTTTACATGCATTTCCAGATCCCTTTTAGGTCAACTCTTAGGAGTGTTTTATCAATGGAGTAATTAGCTTTGATGAATGATTTTCCAAAGAGCACTACAATGCATTTCTTCGCACTGAGTTTTAATCCAGTCATTTGTTTGTGCTAGACCCTCTTGTAGGATGTTGTTGTCGTATGAGGAATCTATGATAACTGGTGAGCCAGAGGCCTTTAACATTAGCCTTTACTTCTGAGAAGTAGATATCAAACAGAAGCGGGTCCAACAATGAGCCTTAGGGTGCTCTGCTGGTGACTGGTCTCCTAGTGGAGGTGGTCTCACTGATCCTGATTTCTTGGGTCCTATCAGTGAGACAAACGTCAATCAAGCAAGTTATGTAGGGATTTATGCCTTGTTCGGAGAGTTTGTCAACAATAAGTGGGTATTGTACTGAATGCCTCGGCCAGGTCAAGGTAGGCGATATTAAATGTTTTCCCCTCATCCATAGCATTAGTACCCTCTCAAAGAAGAATACCAGGTTGATTAGGCAAGAACTTCCCTTAACAAAGTCAAACTGGGATGGGTCCAGTGTCAGTAGGTTGCTAATGACCCTGCTGATCATTTCCATGGTAATTCATTCCATGGCTTTGCATAATGGACTTGTCAGACAAATAGGTCAGTAATTCCAAGGGTTGGTTGGTGGTCCACCTTTATGAAGAGAGACGACCAATGGGGCCCTCTAGTTACCTGGACATTAACCTGTTTTGAGGCTGCAGTTGAAGAGTGCCTCAAGTAGTACTTCTAGGTCTTCTTTTAGGCCATTGAGGCAACTGGGGATATTGTTGGGGTCCACTGTAGCAATGTTTTTGGCCTTAGTGAGCACCACCAGGACCTGCTCATTGTTGATAGGTGGTGAATTTGCTAGAAGGGATTTCACATGGGGCTGTGTGTGTGGGGTGGGGGGTGGGGACTCCCAGGTGAAATTAGAGCTAAATTTATCAGCCAGTAAATTCACTATGTGGCCGTGGTCAGTGAAAGTTGTGCCACTTACTACCAGTTCTGCACACTGCTGAGCATCACCTTTAGTCTTCCTGACATAGCTGAAGAAGGCCTTGTGATTGTCCTTAAACAGGGAGGTTGTCCTGGCCTAGTAATTGGTTTGGACTTTATTAGACCTCTTAGCTTCTTCTTTTATTGAATTAGAGAGATTTTGTCTCTATGAGTTTCTTTTTTTTCTGATTTTGGCCATGACTTTTTTCTTTTGTTATATACCCTGTTAAAATAAAGATTCCACCAATGGGGTTTGTTTTAGTGTTAAATCTGAGCTTACTTCACACTCCTACTTAAATCACCCCACTACCCTCTCTTTCTCTCTCTCTTCTCCATACTACTACCTCGATGTATTTCTATTTACAGCACCTGTATGCTCTCTCAACCCTTAAAGTCTACCTAAACTATGTTCAATAACTATATCCTGCATACTTTGCATACTGTACAATGTCAATATTATGTGTAACTTGCAACTTGTATATACTGTATACAATTATGCCTGGAGGTTTTCTCCACTGTATATCTTGCATACTATATTATTTTTGAATATAATGTGTATCTTGCAACATGTAAATACTGTACTGAATTTTGCTTGGAGCTTTTCTCCCCGGGCCTCCACTGAAAATGGGCTCTTCTTGGCCCAGTGGACTTCCCCAGTCATCAAACTGAAATAAATACTTCCTAGTGGGTACACAGCAGCCTCAGTGCAGCCATTTACATGTTTGTACAGAGTTTCTATAAATAATTCTGCATAGGTAGCTGTTTTCTCAGGATTTGGGGATCACACACTCCCATGTTGCTAAGTACTAGGTCCAACATGTTTGATCCTCTTGTTGGAGTGCACACTATCTGGTCAAACATGTTTGTGTTGATAAAGTCCAAGAAAAGTTGTGCTTGTGAGTTATAGGCAGTATATTTTTCCCAGCCTATTGAGGGATAGTTAAGACCTCCAATGAACAGGGTATTTGGTTGGATGGTGAGTGGCTCTAGTAGGTCTAGGTAAGAGTTGATAACTTCTTGGGTTAAACAGGGCAATCTGTAGCTGGTCAGGGCATGGTAAGGAACCATGTCTATCGAGACTTGGATGTGGATGACCCTCAGGGCATCATCCTGTTTATCCAACCTGGAGTTATATTAGCTGCTAATGTAGATCAAGACACCTCCACATTTTAGCCCCTGCTGGTGCTGCTGTTAGTCTAAATGTGTGGAAGGCACTGTAGCCTTCCACTGTCAGAGTACTATATGTGGCTTTGACCTTGTCATTATGAACTAGGCCTACTGCAGAACAAATATTCATTGCTAGTTATGTAGCTACATTTTCCTTATTTTTGAAAGCACTCAACAGTGATGCTCTGCAGTTCTGCAATACTTTAGTTTCCCAGATTCAAATATCGAGCTTATAACTCACCGGCCTTCAAGAAGTTTGAATGCTATAACCTCATGATGATAAATTTTGCATGTAAAGCATTTTATAAAGTAAATAAGTCTTGAGAAAAATTCCAGTTAAATAAAATTTCTGACTCAAGTCTATCACTGACTGCATTGTCGTTTTGGTTGATTTGCTAATAATAAACTCAGGAAAAAAAGAACAATAAAATTACTCTATAGTGTGAATACTGAAAAGATGTCATTTATACAAAACATGTTTCCAAATCTAACTTCTGCAATTTTTAACTAGTTTACTGACTGAGATATCAGTAAAAATCTGAGAAATGGGTCCTTTACCTGATAGTAACAGAAAAGCCCTGCATGATCACACAGCCAGCAGTCAAATACTAGCTAAGTTAAAGTACTGTATGAGGGTGGTCTGAGATTCACTTAAAATAGTGAAACAAAACAAAGAGGAAATCAGAAAAAAAAAGTGCAAGACCACCCTGGGACAAGCTTCTACAAAGGCAGCAAAATAGCAGGAAGTAAAACTGTACACAATCTTCCTCAAATGCATTTCTAGAAGAAGCAACTACTAACATAAACTGATATACTGCAGTAAGAGTTACTGGACAGGCATACAAACAGAATGGAATAAAGCAATGTTACTATTTCAACATAAAAAACAAAACTATCTAGAAAATAAAAAATAAGTACAAGGTACAATCCCCGTTTAACATTCAGTTTAAATATTGGAAGCATCGGGACAAAGTTAAATTATGTTCTTGGAAATAATGCCACAAAGGACTTGAAAGCATTAAACCAAATGTGAGGCTTTTTGCCAAACTTCAGTTGGAGTGCTATGAATTTATGGCTTATTCTGCAAATAAAAATACATGCAACTAGCAAGACAGCACATCAAACTAGTGAAACATGACAGAGGCAATCACATAGGAAATCAAGAGTGTAGAGCTCTGCCACAGTGATTTCATAAACCACTGATGCTAGTTTTTTTTTAATACTAATGCAGAAGTTTGGGGTAGGTCTGGCATATGGGGGGATGGTATAACGGTCAAGGTGTTTACCTCACAGACAGATGGTACAGGGTTTGATTCTTAGCATTGGAAGAAAAATGGCTAAGCTTAAAATGGCTCACAAGGGCAGCTAGCCTAGTACTAAAACCTATGAACCTATGATGGTTAAAGTCTTTACCTTACAGACAAAAGGTACCAGGTTTGATTCTGATTACAGGCTACTGGCTAAGCTTAAAATGGCCATTCAGGGCAGTTAACCTAGTATTCATAGGATCATAGGAAGTTACTAGGCTAATGGTCCTAGGGCCCTTACAAGCCCAGCCAAGTTCTTACCCTTATTTGCACGATCAGCACCTATTTCCCCTGTTCAAGAGGGAAACAGGTGAAACCTGCAGGATGAATTTACAGTTACCCATCCAACCATCCAGACTGCATTTGAAGAGGGCCAAAGAGGTACTCTGTTTGACATGAAGTGGGAGTCTGCTCCAAAGGTGTCATAACCTCTAGGAGACAAATCTGTCACTCCAGTAGGTTTTATTAATGTCGCATACCAGGTTAAGATCTTTAGAGTGAGTAACCCGTGTACCATTTGACTTATGGATATGCAGCATTTCCAATAAAGCAGGGTCAGAGATTGCATTGTATGCAAGGCAGAGATCACCTCTGAGTAATATGTATGAAACACAATAAAGTGACAGTGATTTCAGATGATCCCCATAAGACAGATGTTGAAGACCTTGAATTTTCCTTGTGAGGAACCACTGTGGTTTCTCCAACTGCTGCTGGTGCTTAGAAAGGTACACACCAAAAGGGGAGTTATACTCAATTATTGGCCTAATGAGGAAAGAGTACAGGGAGGTTATAACTTCTTTTTTTCTAGAGGCAATGCCCTTACTTATGAAATGTGCAATATAGAATGCCCTTCTTACCACTGTGGAGACATGGTGGTCAAAGGTAAGGTTGCTGTTAACCTGTCTGCCCAGGTCTCTCACCTCTGAGTGCATACTTAAGGTGTTGCTATTGTTGTGGTAGTTAGCAGGAACATCACTTTTACTGAATGGAATGGTAACACAATTTTTTTTTTGCATTGAGTTTAAGGCCATGACTTTGGCACCAATCATTTGTTTGTGTAAGACCCTCTTGTAGGAGGATGTTGACATCATTTGGAGATTCTGTAACTGCTTCCAGTTTGCAGTCATCAGCAAACTTTGTCAGCCACAGACCTTCACTTCTTGCTTGTACTTCAGAGAAATAGATTCCAAACAGTAGAGATCCCAGAACTGATCCGTATGGAACACCATGAACTTATGAGCCTGTCAGCTGTAAGAGTAGCTGCATGTGTTTATGGGTTAGACTTACAGTAAAGACTAGGTAGGGGAATTGGATGTAGTGTTGTACGTGTGTGTGTGTGTTTATGTGAAGTGTGTGCAAGCACCTATGGTTCTGGTACTGTTAAGGAAAATATTTTTTATAAGGTAAAATATACGGTTGGGTTTAGGGTCAGCTGTAGGGTTAAGGTCAGCACATAAGTAAGGCTGAATGGGGAGTTGCTCCCATTCATCTTTACTCATACGTGCTAACTCAAATCCTGGTGCTGACCCTAAGACAAAAAATCCTACACATTACCTTACAAAACACTCTTTCCCTAGTAACATCACTATTCACAGTAAGTCAGAAGCTACAGTTAAGTTTTAGGGTTGGAAAAGGACAGCCTATGCCGAATGGTGTACTTTTAATTTTTTTTTAAGAGGTTAGTCACTTTCACTGTGTAGAAATCAATGTAGTATGCATCAATGTGTGTGTTGAAATTAATGAATATGATCATCCATTAATATTGCTAACAATAAAGAGCATTTCAAGAGTGTTGAATAAATAGGAAATACAGCATAGCCAATTATATAATGTTGGCACTATCTATTCCCCTCTCAGGACAGAACAGTACATTGGGGGGGCTCATACAGAATGACAGGCATGTTTATTACTAATGAAATAATGTATGCTTCAATGATAACACAATTCCTTCATTTTATACTGTGTGTCATAGTTCTGACTTATGAACTTATATGTGCTTTAGTTTTAACCATGAAAGAGCAGGATTGATGAATAGACAGGTAGCAGACTGGTAATATATCTAAAAAACACTAGTACACAAAAAATGCACTGCTCAACCATTTTTGACAGTAAGCGCTCACATGTTTCATATTGTTGCTTAAAATGACTTCCCAGTGTTAGTAAATGCATCAAGGCATTTGATAAGTGAAGTGTCGCAATGCATTTTTCCACTTGTCTGAACTTTATTTTGGCCACTTTTCAAAAAAACCTTTATAAATTTTCAATTAAAGAATGCCCAAAATAAATTTAGTATTCCCTACTGCGCATCCATGTATTTTAATAAGGCACCTTCTCACATGTGGATTACGTATATGGATGGAACATGTCTGTACTGCACTGACACCACCAAGGTTAAAGTTTGCTGTCTACCTTGGTGATGTCAGTGTATTAAAAAACATGCTTGCAGTGGCCAGATGCAAGACCCAATATCCTTTTAATTACCACTTTTGTCGACTTCATTCCAAACATGAAATTCATCAGATTAAAAGGGTCCCTCATCTCTGCTGCTTATATAGTAAAATCATACATCGCTACCTAGGGGCTATTAGGCCATACTGTTTAAAAATAAAAACTTTGAAACAGTAAGATCTTATTCAATAAACAATCAATTGTACCTCACTCTGAAAAAATACATTAAATACAATCCTGAACATTAGTTTATATCATGTTAGTAACGAATGAATAATCACCATGATAAATGGTGAACTACCATTACATTTTTACAATGTTATAATTAGAGTTGTACTTTTTTAATTAATAATAAACTAATGATGGATATTCTATCATTGATACCCAGGGGGCTTGGTGGCATCTAGCAACACTTGCTAATATAATTCATCCTTCTTGAGATGTGCTTCCCACTGAACCCCCCTTCAAAAAAAGGCACTTTTTCCAGTACAAAAAACTAAAAAATTCTTAAAATGTGCACAAGTTACTGAAAGTTTGTATAATGCATTTTACCATCTTTCTCCTTAATGGCACAGTTATGTTGGTAAATTATCAACGTCAAAGCCGTTAATGTTTTACCAACGTAAAATGCAGGACTAGAACTGCATTGAACTAAATAAATCATGCCCTTAGCGTTACAATTAAAATTTCCATTAGGTTAGACCAACTATGGAAAGGTACCTATAGTAAAATTGTCACCCTCAAAAACATATCTACACTGGCTGCAAGCACCACATTTGTATATACCCTTCACGAGCCATATGGACTTCCCACTTTCTTATACCACAGTTCTCAAGTCTCTTCTTAAGGTTAACCCTTGTTCTAAATACCAAAGTAGGGCTGTGGCCCAAAATCTTATCCAAACCAAAAAGAAAAAGAGATGAAGACTGATTCACTTTACATTTCATTCAGTTTTCATTTCAAAATATGGTTCTGTTAAGGATGCTGCCTCCTTCACTGTAAACCTGCTGTTTTTAAACAAGAATGACAGTGCAACAACCAGATACTGCATAAAAGTGTCCACTAATAACACATATCCATTACACAATGTAATGACAGTACAACAACCAGATGTTTCATAACAGTGTCCGCTAATAACACATATCCATCACACAATGTAATGACATTACAACAACCAGATACTGCATAGTAATGTCCGCTAATAACACATATCCATCACACAATGTAATGACAGCACAACAACCAGATAGTGCATAATAATGCCAGCTAATAACACATATCCATCACACAATGTAATGACAGCACAACAACCAGATACTGCATAATAATGTCAGCTAATAACACATATCCATTACACAATGTAATGACATTACAACAACCAGATACTGCATAGTAATGTCCGTTAATAACATATATCCATCACACAATGTAATGACAGCACAACAACCAGATACTGCATAATAATGTCAGCTAATAACACATATCCATCACACAATGTAATGACAGCACAACAACCAGATACTGCATAATAATGTCCGCTAATAACACATATCCATCACACAATGTAATGACAGCACAACAACCAGATACTGCATAATAATGTCAGCTAATAACACATATCCATCACACAATGTAATGACAGCACCACAACCAGATACTGCATAATAATGTCAGCTAATAACACATATCCATCACACAATGTAATGACATTACAACAACCAGATACTGCATAGTAATGTCCGCTAATAACATATATCCATCACACAATGTAATGACAGCACAACAACCAGATAGTGCATAATAATGTCAGCTAATAACACATATCCATTACACAATGTATCATGACTAGTACTAAGCATTTTGAATGATTTAACTTTCCTTCAGGAGTGTCAGACCATCTTGCTGAACAACAGGTGTGATCTTTATCACCAGGACGGTCCATGGAAAGCGTAAAAGGCAACGTCAAGGCCAATAAATGACTACCAATGGTTTAAAAAAGCCGGTGACTCCATCAATCATTAAGCTCTTTGAAAGTTATTCATTAGAGTTGGCTGCCCTAGAATGTTCATCAAGGTTTTGAGGCTTCTGCACTACAGACTGACTAGCCAATAGATTATCCAATGGTTCAAAGGCATATATATGTGTATATACACGCACACACACACACACACACACATATATATATATATATATATATATATATATATATATATATATATATATAGGTCTACTTGATATGGTCGACATTTCACAACGTCGAAATTCATATCGCCGATACCATATGAAATGTTGACCATTCAAGTAGAACATAAAAAACAAAAAAAACTTACCTTAACGCAGCTAAGTAGGGGGGTTTCTCCCTCCTGCATCCCCCACACACCCCAGAACTTAAATATACCAACTCCAAGATCGCACTACAGTGCGGAAGTGGAAATCTTTCCATTCCGCACTGTAGGAAGATGCCAGTTCCCCATGGTCGACATTTCAAATGTCGATCATATGGTCTCGGCCATATGAATGTTGACATTGTGAAATGTCAACCATTCGAAGGGGACCTATATATATATATATATATATATATATATATATATATATATATATATATATATATTTACACACACATAAAATATGTATGTGTGTATATACATATATATCTTATATGTCTTTCTCTCTCTCTCTCTCTTTATATATATATATATATATATATATATATATATATATATATATACATACATAGATACGCACACACACACTAAAAATATAAACTTGGAACAAGTAAGAGAGATTCAGTCACCTTCCTAACATACTAGGAGCAAAGGAGGAGTCTTCTCACTCAAATCTTGTTCTCCCATTTTCGTAGAAGACATTTTAGTTGCCACCAGACTAGCCTCCAAACTGATAACTGCATACAAAATACATAGTGTTATTTTCACTATCAAACATCTGCATTTAAAGACAGATTCCAAGGCATCTGTCACTGACCTCCAGTAAAACTATGACACCGACACCTTTGCAAACACCAAGAATGACCAAGTAGACAGATTTTCTAAAACTTGTGGAAGTCAAGGATTCTTTCTCAGTCGTATGTAGAGGAAGTTCTGTTAGCCTGTTCACACACTTGCAAATGAACCTGCCATTTATCATCAAGTGTCAGGTCTTAGAGGCAGTCAAGCATTCCCCCAACTTTAGAAACCATCTCTCCCTAAAAGTAAACTCAGTAAGTTCCAGTAAACAATCTATTAGACTAGGGCCTCTTGGAATGTTGCTTTTAGGTCATGTTAAATGATCAAGATAAATGATAAACACAGGAAAGCTAGTCTGTCATCTCAAACATTCTTTAAGTATCTGAAACCCAGATGATTTAATAACACCACTGGGAGTGCCAAGAAAAGAGTCAACAATTACGCCAGTGGGAAACAAATTGCATCATGGCATCACTTGGTAGACTCCCACACAGTTACTTCAACCTGCTTGCAAAAAAGGTGAGCCTGCATACTAGACAATAAGCTGAATTATAGTTTAACGTTTGTTGTTGCATCTGATAACTGTTAACCCTGGTGCAGAGGCAGACGTAATTCAGCTATAATCATTAAATGACAATATTACTTAGAACTGCTACACTGCACTGTCTATTCAGGTTGGTAATTTATGCAACATAATGTCTGTATCACACAATAATGTTCTGTAATGATGACCTGGATCTCGACAAGACAGATGCTGAAAGGATTAGTTAATTTACCAAACTGACAAAGGAACAGAAAAGATTATGAAAGGATTAGTTAACCCATCAAACTGACAAATGAATAAAACAAACCACTGCAATAATTTCAACAAGGAAAGTGCCATCAGCACTGAGGCAATGATTCTGAGATATCAAGTACAATGATATGCACGAGTGACAAGGTTACATGTAAAACATTACTAATAGGCAATCTAACATTTTCTTATTAATTTGCATTACAATGGCTGTTATTTAAAGACTGAAACTGTAACATCTCTGACACTTCTCTTTACTCTGAGATGCAGTGATCTTAGTGTTAAGCATGTAAAAGTAACAGGAGTGTGGAGGTGCAGTGAGTGAATCCCCCAAGCAAACAAAGTTTTTAATGACTTTTGGAGTTTCAAATTTGATTGTTTTACAAAACTGTTCCCTTTTGTGACTGCATCTATGAATGTCGCTTACAAAAGGGCCATATTTCTGTCAAAGTCTCAAAACATACTAGCTCAAACAAAAGCACCTACACAACAACTTCAAAAGGTTATGGAAGAGTACTAACTAGCTATTTAATTCTGATTAAAAGTTAACACTTTTCCATTACCTTAGTGGTATTAAACTTGATAACCTACTTGCACAACACTTCCAAATTCTTAAATAACTGCAGCCAAGTCTACTGCCATTTCAATTTTTGCTTTCATGAACTGATCTACCAAAGAAGGTAATGTCTCAGGTATTTGGAAGCTGTCAAACTATTCATATAATTCCACCTACATTGTACACAAACATTCCTAATAACCCAATCTCTATTTTCTAGTGAAAGATCCAAAGAAGTTACCTTATCGTACTTTTCCCACATGAAAAGCATCTAATACAACCCCACCTTTGGTATTTACAAATCCAAGCGTATTTCTCAACTAGAAGGACCTCAATGATTTTTAACAAGAAAATTATAAGTTTTAAAACCTTCAACTGTCACAATTCATTAGCACAACTTTACTTTTTTATAATGACCTTTATAAAATTATCCCCTAAGTAGTAGGTAAACACACATTAAAAGAAAAGAAAAAAACCCGTATTAATAGTTTTTCCTTTTACATACATTATACATCATATATATTTTCTTTCTTTACAACTATCATCAGTCTAACATTGCATAATTTGCTAAATTCCTGCCTTCCGCTAATCCTCATCCATCCCCCTCAACACTATTCTGCATATACTGTTCCCACAATTTCCATTTATTCCCATGTAATTTGCACCCTCCAGTTCTTTTATCTCTTTTATAATTGTCAAAACATCAAATACAGTTGGTTTGCACATTGATTTCCATTTTCTAGTAATTTCTTTTTTGACATCCAAAAGAATTACACTTAACAAGGCTTAACTATGTCTAGGAAATTCAGAACGTGTGTCCCAGCTCAAAAGAATCATCTTATTAACAGCCATTTGCTCACCCAATACTTCTGACAGAGTGCTGTGTAAGAACTTTTTAAAATCTGCCAACTCATTACAATCCCAAAATATATATTCCCAGTTACTTTTTTCTCCCCCCTCACACCTCCAATATCTGCTATCTACCCAAGGAAAAATTCTATGAAGTTTGCTTAGACTCTAGATATTCACATCACGACTGTACCATATATAATGTATATATTTTTGCATATTCTATATTGCCATGTTTGTAGCAATCTAAAAACTATACGTTGTTGTACAAGTTAACTCATTTAATGTATTTTTGTTGTAATTTTTACTCTGTATATTTATTTATTTTTTCATATATATTTATGGAGCTTTTCTTCCTGGGCCTCCAATGAAAATGGGTTTCTGACTCGTAGGTTCATAGGTAGGTACTAGGCTATTGGCCCTAGGGCCTATATAAGCCTAGTCAAAAGGTACCCTGGCTTTCGCCACCCAAGAAAATTATTTTCCTGTGCCAGTGTCGAGCAGAGCCACAGAAGTGATCTCCGGGGTGAATTTCATATCTCCCATCCAATCATCAAGATTTTTCTTGAAGAGTGCTAATGAGGAGCTTTGTTTGATATAGATAGATAGGTAGTTTATTCCAGAGTATGGGAAGTCTCTGGGACAGGAATCTATCCCTCCAGCATGTTCTGTTTATTGTGGTGACAAGGTTTAGGTCCCTAGAGCATGTAGCTTGTAGGGATTGGGATTTCTTTAAGTGGAGCATGTCTAAAAGCTCTGTGTTTGTGTGTTAGGCACAGATCGCCTCTGAGTAGGCGATATGTGACAAGCTGCAGTTTTTTGAGACGGTCTGCGTAGGGCATCTGTTTGGGTCCAGTAATCCTCTTTGTGAGGTATTTCTGTGGCCTTTCCAGTTGTTGTAGATGTCTTGTGAGGTACATACCAAAAGGGGCATTGTACTCTATAATGGGTCTAATGAGTGACGAGTAGAGGGGAACAATGACCTTTTTTTTTCCTGGATGAGAAACCTTTTGTGATGAGGTGTGCCATGTAGAAGGATTTCCTGACTACTGTGGCATTGTGATTATCAAAGGAGAGACTACTGTCCACCTGTGTCCCAAGGTCTCATCACACTTTCGGTGTTAAGTAGACTACCGCCTATGTGGTAGTTCATGGGTAGAGAGTTTTTACCAAAAGGGATGACAATGCACTTTTTGGCACTGAGCTTGAGGCCATGGCTTTGACACCAGGCATCTGTGTCAGCGAGGCCCTTTTGTAGGATGTCCACATCTTTTGGAGTTTTGATAATGGCTCCTAGTTTGCAGTCATCTGCGAACTTCGTTAGCCAAAGACCTTCTGTGTTAGCGTGTACTTCAGAGCAGTGGATACCAAACAGGAGAGGACCCAGGACTGAACCCTGTGGTGCTCCACTTGTCACTGGTCTGAAGTTGGATTTGGAGTCTGCTATTTCACAGTGTGGGTTATGTCAGTGAGCCAGTTAGCAACCCATCTTGTGACATAGGGATTTAAACCTAGTTTTGTGAGTTTATCTATAATTCCAGAGTGGGGGATGGTGTCGAAAGCCTTGGCGAGATCTAGATAGGCTGTGTAAACCACCTTACCCTCATCTATGGCTTTGATGACTGCTTCAAAGAAGTCTATCAGGTTTAGGAGACATGATCTGCCTTTTACAAACCCAAACTGGATGGGGTCCTGAATTTGGAGATTACCAATGTCATTGTTTATAAGTTCCATGATGATACGTTCCATAGCCTTGCAGACCAGGCTTGTTAGGCTAATGGGGCGGTAGTTTCCAGGGTCTGTGGTGGCTCCCCCTTTGTGGAGTGGGCAATCATCGCTGTACGCCATTCAATGGGCACATAGCCTGAGATGAGGCTATGATTGAACATGGTACTTAGGTGGGGTGCCAATCCGTTCTTTAGTTCATGTAGAACACAGCCTGGGATGTCGTCAGGTCCCATGGATGCTATGTTCTTGGCTTTGGATAGTGTGTTTTTTACCTGTGCAGCCGTGATTACAGGAACTTTGCATTCTTCTGGTATAGAGATGGGTCCTTTATGGGATGACAGGAAGCTAAAGTTAGCACTGAACCTATCTGCCAGGATGTCGGCAATATCAGTTGGTTCTGTATATTTAGTGCCATTGTGCTGTAACTCAGTGCAGATCTGAGAGTTGCCATTGAGATTCTTGACATAGCTATAGAATGCTTTGTGGTTGTCTTTAGAGTCAGTGGCAATTTTGTTTTCATAACTAGCTTTGGAGGATTTTATGAGGGATCTCAGCTTCTTACTGAGGCTGACCAGGGAGTTTCTCCAATCATGAGATTGTACTCTTTTTTGCAACAGTTTCTTTCTTCTGTTGTAGAGTTTGTTTATGGCAGGGGACCACCAGATTGGCTTCCTTTTTTTGGAGGATAGCATCTTGGTTCTGTTAGGGATAGCACAATCCATGCACTTGTGTAAGTGCTTATAAAGTGCATTTGTGTAGGATTCAGCAGTCGTCCCTCTATTGTCCGTCAGCATGGGTGTCATGAAGTTTGCCACTTCTGTCTTAAGAAGCGTGAAGTTGGCTTAGGAGAAATTTTTTACTGTCATTTCCCTAATGGGGGTGGGGGAGGGATGTGGATGTCTAGGGTGATCAGCTTGTGGTCAGATCTGACCGAGGAATTGACCTCTGGTGTGGAGCACCAGTTGCCCATGTTGGTAATAACCAGGTCTAGGATATTGCGGCCCGTGGTGGGGGTGTGGATAAGTTGATCCAAGGCATTGGAAGTAATGAATTCCAGAAAACGTTAAGCACAAGAGTTGGTACACGAGTAGTTTTCCCAGTTAATGGTAGGGTAGTTGAAATCTCCCATTATTAGGGTGTTAGGCTGTACCCTAACATTTTCCAGTGTATCAAGAAATGAGGAGTGGGAATCCTGGGGCATGGTGGGGGATCTGTAGCAAGCTACAATTTGGATTGCGGTCTTGCCCAGAGTTAGTTGCACTTGGATAATCTCGGATGCATTATGCTGAGCAACTAGCCTGGAGGTGTGGATATCCTTAATGACTATGGACACTCCTCCACCTTTAGTGTTTCGGTCCAGGTTAGGTGGCCGAAAGGTGTGGTATGAATTATAGCCTGGTAATGCAGGGGTACTCTCTCTGAAGCCTTGAACCAGGTCTCTGTCACTGCACAGATGTTGATGTTCTCCATTTTAAGGAGTGCCTCGAGTGAGTGCATTTTGAGGTTTAGACTTCTAGCATTGAGTAGCAATACCCTCAGATTCTTCTTGCCTGTACCTGTTACGGTGGTGAATTTGTCATTTGAAGCTTGCCTAAAAAGGCATTATAGGGGTGGCTAGAGCCTTAGCCAGTATCCGGAATCCCAGGGGCGACAGGTGCAGGCCATCTCTGGCAAAGCATCGTGGTATGTCGACCATGTCATCCCAGGCAGACAAACACTGGATCCTGTTAGAATGACACCAGAAGCTTAGCCAATTGTTGAAGTCAATCATTTTGTCCTTGTACTGTGGAATCATTCTGGGGGATGGCAGGATGCTACTCAGGGCTAGGGTCATACCTGCATGGGCTACAAGATTGGGCAGCTCCTCCATGTTCCTTTTCATGTAGACTCAGTAGACTTTCTTGGTTAATAACTGGCAATAAAAAATAAATACATAAATAAATAAAGATATCTATGTAAATACTTCCAAGTAAAAATCCTAGACCTTCTGGGCATTTGTTACATAAATGGGAGCCATACATGTCCTCCCGTTGTTACCTTGCAAACTGCTTTCTCAGTCTCTCTCCCCAATTTTTTCTAATCTGCTCTGATTGATTCTTATAGTTATTGTGCAATATTTTATTTGCCCTACTAATTGCACCTTTTTAACAGCAGCTTCTGTTCCAGATGCAACTAAAAACTCTACCAGAGCAGTTCTTTCTCTTAAAATCTCTCTATCCCTTTCCTTTGCCTACATTCTGATATGAATCCCTAAAAGGGAAGGCAGTCTCTAGCCTGCAGTCCAAATTTCTTCTTGGCCTCATCCATGTCTTATTACTTCTCCCACTGTAGCTATTTGCTTTCAATACCTTGGTTGCTTCACCAGTTTTCTCTGGTAAATTTCAGTCACCCCTTGCCTATTTTCTGTATTCCTACTTCCAGTCATCCCTATTGGGTCCTTTTTCCACTGTCATGCTGGCTTAGTTCTTAGAATGCTTCCTGCTACTTTATGATTATAATATTCTGCATGGTTATTATTCTCCTTAAGGATTTACATCAAAAATCTCACTCTCTCCTTTATTTCTTGAACTCCCCCCCACTTCATCAGCACCCCTTTCCACTTTTTTTTTTGGTCCACTTTGGTTTATCAAATTTGCACTTACCCGAGTCTGTATTTGCAGAGATGACTTCACCGAACACTTTAAAAAGTGAAACTACCAATCACTGGAATTTTTCACCAGGAAACGAACCACTTGGCCTCAAGGGTAAAATAATAAAATGGACATGAGCCTACCAAAGTGGGGAGGGTTCACCCCCACACCCCCTAACTAAATATACCAACTCCGAGATAACTGTACACTGGGGAAAAGGTCACCTGGGTGGCCAAGTGGTTAGTTTCCTGGTGAAAAAGTCTGGTGATTTGCGGTTTCGGTTTTTGAAGTGTTTAGTGAAGTCATCTCAGCAAATACAAATTTGGGTAAGTGTAAATTCGACAAACTAAGGTAGATCCATATATAAACAAACATATATATGTGTGTGTATGTGTGTGTGTGTGTGTGTGTATATATATATATATATATATATATATATATATATATATATATATATATATATACACATATATGAACCTTAACTGTGCAGCTCTAAAATATCCCTTCAAATTAGGTAATAATAAACAACCTTGCACGATTGGAAGGATCAACTTATCTCACTTTACTCTTGCCTTCTTCCCCTCCCAGACAAATTCCTTCAACTCTATTAATTATTATACAAATATGCCTGACTCATATATAAAACTAAAGGGGCTAAACACATTTTCACTGCTTGTGTCCTACTAACCATATTCATAAACAAGAGCTTCCAGTTTCTCAGTATTTGTATTATCTTTTGTTTGGTCTCTTCCAACATATCCTTAGCCGCCATAACAGAAGCCAATTTAATCTATACTACTAAATACTTCATCTTATCCTGTCCCCACAAATATGGGTATTGCTGAACCAATCTGTATGTGGGAACATAAACAAAGGCTCTAGCCATAAATTATCTTCATTAATTTGATATTCCAAAAAGGCTTGAAACTGTCTCAAAATGTTCCACAACACTGAAATGTCCTTTTCTTGATTTATGAGGTACAAAATAATATCTGTAAATAAAACCGACTTTTCTTGACTATCATATCAATTATAACCTTATTTTCCTTGCTAATGGCTCTAAATATGAAGCAAATAAAGGGAAAGAGGACACCCACGCCTGCTTCCTATCAGAGAAGAACCCTTGCACTTTAATTCTTGTCTCCAATCCTTCATATATCCTCTTAATTCACCTTGTTATTGTTATGCTTTCATTGTCTTACTCATAAAATCCCAGATTACTCTGTCAAATGTTTTCTCTGCATCAAGACCCACCAACAACAGAGGTATTTTCTTACATTCTGCTTCCCACTGGATCATTATTGTTCTAATAATGTTGTCAAATGTTTGCCTGCATTCCACAAAACACTGATCCATATCAATTTAGGCAACACCTTTGCCATTCTTTTAGCTAATACTGACAAATACGTTATAATCATGGTTTAAAACTGAAATGGGTCTATATAAAGCTGGGTCTGAAGTGTCTTTACTGTCTTTAGGTAAACACAGCCACCAGAATTTTTTTCCAAGATGTTGGTCCTTTTTCTCCTTTTATAGCATGACTCCCCTTATATTCAGCAGCCACTAGCTGCTCCAAGGTGACCAGTGTCTCACCTTTTTTAAGTATGAAAGATCCAATCCAATCCAATTGGACTTGCTATTTCTCTGCGTAATCAGTGGTTCTACAAACACCCATACTAACGACCAAAATAAATACCAACAAATACACACGACTCCCGAAAGGATATGGTACTAACTCAATTTATTCCCAGCCTAAGGAATAAGTTATCACTACAAATCAACCTTTAAGGTTAGTCTTGATGAACATATGGGTAGACACAAATGTAAACCAGGGTTATCTTGTACAGCTTCATTCAATTTGCATCATCATCACTATTAAGTGCTTGTAAAGGGTGGCAAGAGCTTTTAAGTGCATCTGTTTAAAGATGTATATGGCTAGATATGGTTCATGCAATCACTTGCTTAATATCGTTCCTATGCTCCTGTTATAAGCAGTAGGTTTTCTCAGTCTCACTCACCACACACCTACTTATCTTTCATGCAGTTGAGCTAGAATATTAAATTGGTTTGGCATTTACCGCTTAACTTCTCTTCTCTCTTATTTTACTGCTGTGTCTACCCAGTATTGCATGCTGTTTCAGACTGTGTACAACCTGAGTTATCTTAGCACTCTTCCCTGCACTGCGTGAAGGTACAACCTCCATACCTACACTATGTTTTTTCATCCAGTTTGCTTCTTTATTGTTATATTAATTTATACAGTATATGTTTTTTGATCCTCATCCAACTTTTTTCTTCAGTATTATATTACTTTTCAGACATTCCTGAACAAGAGCTGAATAAGGTCAAAACTTTGCCTGGTCGACATCTGTTTAGTCACCACAGTTTGGTTGACAATTGTGCGAGGCTGACAATCCCCTGGTAGGGGAATATACCCCATTTTCCCAGACTGTGTGCAATCTCTGAGTTTGAATATATAATTAACAAGTGGTAGGGATGTATATGTAATCATACTATTAGATTACCTGACAATATAACAGGCTACACCCAGTTTATTCACAGTCAAAGACAGTTTTATTGATGAGTAGTCTTGCGCAAGGTAATTTTCTGTGTTGCATAATACCATATATTTTATTTTTTCACTATTACTACAGTTTTATTTAATATTTGTTTTGATAATTTTTAGTAAAGCTTTTTTACTTGTGACTTCACTAAAAACAGAACTTCTCAGTTGAATGCTTCAGATCAACAAAAGTAATAAGAAGTTATGTACTCACCATAACGTTCCATCTGAGTAGGTATCTTCATTTGTCTGCAACCTTTGGGATACAGATCCGATCTCGGATCCGAGCCGGCAACTTCTACCACAGCATAGATCCGAGCTCCTAGCTCCTCCCTTTACCCATAATCCCCTGCCAACCCTGACTGACCTCAGATCAAGTTTGCCCGATATAACAACTGTTACTGTGCCCCGGAAGGGGCTTAAATAAGACAGATCCTAAACAGAATCATATAGGTCAGGGGGAAGGAGGGGGGGATGGTTGCAGACAAATGAAGATACCTACTCAGATGGAACGTTATGGTGAGTACATAACTTCTTAATCTGAAGTAGGCACTTCATTTGTCAGCAACCTTTGGGACAGACTCCCCAGCTACCTGAATCCTGGGTGGCCATTATGGAAGAATATTCCGGAGCACTGCAGAGTCAAAGGACGCCCTACCTCTGGAGACAACATCCAGTTTGTAATGGCTGACAAAGGTATGAGATGAAGCCCAAGTGGCTGCGGAACAAATATCATCCAAGGGGACCCTAGATCTAGTAGTGACGGCCCTAGTAGAATAAGCGTGGACTCCATGAGGTGCAGGCCTTCCAGAACTCTGATATGCCAAGAGGATACAACTAGCTATCCACCGTGACAGGGTAACTTTAGAAACTGACTTGCCTAAATTGGTTTTGGCAAAGGAGACAAACAACTGGTCAGATTGCCTATGACCAGCAGTTCGATGAATATAAAAGTGTAATTGTCTGTGCACATCCAAGGAATGCAGTTTGTACTCTACTTTGTTCTGATAGTTGGGAAAGAACACGGGAAGATTAATAGATTGATTAATATTAGCTTCCGAAGATACCTTAGGCAGAAAGGACGGATTGATCCTGAGGTAAACACTATCCTGATGGAAGGCCAAATACGGCAGTTTAACACAGAGAGCCTGAAGCTCAGAGACACTTTTAGCTGAAGTAATGGCCACCAGGAAGGCCGTCTTCCAAGAGGGGTATTTAAGATCAACTGTAGCCACCGGCTCGAAAGGGGGGCTTGTCAAGGCCTGTAGAACCAAAGATAAATCCCATGGGGGTACTACCTCCCTGACCGGAGGTCTGAGAAGGAAGGTACCCTTGAGGAAAGCTTTACAAAGCTTAGAAGTAATTAGAGGGCCCAATTCATGCCCTACATGATAATGCGAAATTGCTGCTAGTTGTACCTTGACTGTACAGCAGCTAGCCCCCTGATGGAAAAGGGTAGTTAGAAAATCCAAAACCGACGTAAGAGGCGCCGTGAAAGGATCTAAGTGATTATGCTCCGCCCAGATGGAGAAACATTTCCACTTACTCCAATAGACCCTTCTGGTGGACGGTTTGTGTGCTGCTACTAGGATGGCTTTGACTGGTGAGGAGATTCCGGGAGTCCTTATCAGGAGTGGAACTGGAGCAACCAAGCCGTCAGCTTGAGGTTGACCAGGTTGGGGGTCGGAAGACCCAGAGGGTGAGTAATGAGATCCGGGAGGGGATCCAGCATCCAGGTTGGATGAATCAGATGAGACCATAGGTACGGGAACCACGATTGACGAGGCCAGAATGGGGCAATGAGGATCATTTTGCTCCCCAGCCGACTGGCTTTCTGTAAGAGTTTCAGCATCAAGGGCAATGGAGGGTAAGCGTAAAGGAGACCAGGAGGCCAAGCATGTACTAGAGAGTCTCTCGGGGACTCCCCCTGAGGGGGGATTAGAGCGAAGTAACTGTTGCATTTGGTATTTGAAGGAGAGGCAAAAAGATCGCAACAGGGTTGCCCCCATTGGGCAAATATTTGCTTCACTACTAGAGGATTGAGAGACCATTCGTATGGGGTCAGAATCGAACGACTGAGCCTGTCTGCTAGGATGTTGGACCGTCCCGGAATGTGCATTGCAATGAGAAAGCGGTTGGTGGATATCGCCCATTCCCACACTCTCATGGCCTCGTGACAAAGAGGACAAGACCTGGTTTGTTGATGTACCAGACAACTGACATGTTGTCTGTTTGTACCGCAATCGTCCCAATCGGAAGAAGACTGTGAAGTGCCTGCAATGTCAAAAGCACTGCCCTCATCTCTAGGACATTGACATGCAAGGAGGTCTCTATGTCGTTCCAAGTGCCTTGGACCGTTCTGCCTGAATAGTGCCCCCCCACCCCAGGCGAGAGGCATCCGTGGTCACTGTGGCGACGGGGGAAGGCATCGAGAATGGTCGTCCCGTGTGAAGGCTTGGGACTAGAGCCACCACACGAGTGACCCTCTGCAAGCCCTGCTTAGGGGAATGGGATGGGACAGGGGGTTGTGAGACAGGGACCATTGTACCTGGAGGGTCCACTGCAGGACCCTCATATTTAGACGGGCTAGGGGCAGCAGAGGAATTGCTGCTGCCATGGACCCTAGAGCCCTCAGGATCAATTCTGCCGGTGGAGCAGGAAGTTGGAGAATGGCCTGAACATGCAACCTCAGGTTCTGAAGCCGATCGGGAGTCAGGAAAGCAAGCATTAGTCTGGAATCCAATCTCACCCCTATGAAATCTATTACCTGTGTAGGAGCCAGAGAGGATTTGGCCATGTTGACAGTCAACCCTAGGCGTGGAGCAAGATTGAGGAAGTAATCCCTGCCTGAATAGAGAAGATGCCTTGTTGGGGAGATGAGGAGCCAGTCGTCCGGGTACGGAAAGACCTGAATTCCCTGAAGCCTCAGGTGGGCCGCTATAATCGCCAAGACTTTGGTGAACACCCTGGGGGCTGAGGTGAGACCGAAGGGGAGGGCCCTGAACTGAAAGTGACTGGCTCCCAGCCGGAAGCGGAGGAACCTCCTGGAATGTCTGTCCACAAGAATGTGGTAGTACGCATCCTTGAGGTCTATCGAGCACATCCAGTCGTTCTCCCGTAACAGGGGGAGAATAGATTATAGCGTGACCATCCGGAACTTTTCTTTGGGTACTGCCAGGTTCAAGAGAGAGAGGTCGAGGATGGACCTCAAGTCCCCCGTGTTTTTTGGCACCAGAAAGAACCTGGAGTAAAACCCTGATCCGAGCTGATTTAGGGGGATGGGTTGGATGGCTCTTTTTTGTAAAAGCTGCTGAATTTCTGTAGCAGCCGCCTCCCTCTGATTGGGTGGTACGTCGGGGAGGCTTCTGGTTTTGGGGGTTACAATAAAGGGAATTTGGTAACCTCTGGATATGATGTGAAGCACCCAGTGATCTGTTGTTATGGACTCCCACATTGCTAGGTGCCTCGAAATACGCCCCCCCGACTGCCTCCAGAGTGGAGCAGCCGGGCAACCCCTCAGGGGTTCTGCGTGGGCCTCTCAGAGAAGGGTTCTCTGGACCCAAAATTTCTGGGACCCCCTCTGCCTCTAGGGCGGCGTCCTCCCTGTCCTCCTCTGCCACGAGAGGACTGGTTGTCCGGAGCAGACTGGGACTGATGCGATTTCCGGAACCACATCTTCTTCTGACCCTTTTGGTTCTTAGAAAAGGACCTCTGGGGAGCAGAGAAGCGGACTCCGATGGCAGACGACGTCTTCCCGTCTTTCTCACTCTGGACTAAAGTGTCGCAAACGGTTTTGCCAAACAGTGCAGAACCATCAAAGGGGGCATTCGCGAATGACTCCTTAAAGGGTTCCGAGAAGTCACAATGTCGGAGCCAGGCTTGGCGCCTCATTACCAGGCCGGCTCCACCAGCTCTAGTGGCTCTTTTCGTGGCGTGAGACAAGAGCCGCATAGAGGTGTTAGAAACAGAACATAGAGTGGACATTCGGGAGGAGTACAGCTGCTTGTCCCCTTCCAACATGGAGTCTGAGGGGGAGGCAGCGTATTCTTTTATTAGAACTCGCTGCATCCGGATGACGTGTGCCATATAGTTCAGCGCCCTCATGGAGAAGTTTGCTGAACTGAAGACCCACTTCCCAAGGCGGTCCATCGCCCGAGACTCCTTGCTCGGTGGGTGGACCGCAGAGCTCTCCTGAGCCAACTCCCTCTTGGTGGCCGCCGCCACCAACATGGCATCCATGGGGGGACCTCTGCTCCAGTGGGTTCTTTCTGTAGGGGGACTCAGGATCCTCTCTGGGCACTTGGGGACAGGCTCTACAGTGTCCGGCTCCTACCAAGCCCTGGTGGAGATAAGGTCCACCAGGGGGTCGGGGGGAGGGGACACCCAAGAGGTAGATGGCCCTGCTTCGAATGCCTCTAGGAATACGGACTCATTGGAGGAAGCCTTGGGGGCAGACCACCCTCCCCTAATCCTGAGCATTTCCATGATGTCTCCAAAGGAGACATCCTTGGGGGGTGACCTTGGGGAGCCTTCCCCTTCATCTAAGTCCGTATCTTCCGTAAGGGACTCGGGGGAGTCCACGTGCCTCCTCTTACACTTAGCCTTGTGAGGAACCTCCTCGGGGGGGGGCTGTCCGAGGAAGTCTCACCAGCAATGTCATGTTCCAAAGGAACACCCAGCGGCGCTGAAGCAGGCTGCCCCGAAGGCCAGGTGATGGGAGCCTGAACCAGCTGAGAGGGAGTGCAGGGGGGAGCCGAAGCCAGGACCGGAGGCCCGGATGCACTCAACAGTGCCCTCTCCACCACAGCGAAAGCCAAGGGGGAGCCACTCTCGATAGGATCCAAGAGTCGACTCCCACTCGGATCCGAAGCAGGGACCGGACCCGGGGCCGAGACCATCGGATCCGAAGGACCAGTGTGCTCCAACCGGGATGGAGCCGAAGTCACAACGAATCCCTCGGATCCGAAGCTCAGTCCACGGCACCGAGAGGTCAGATCTGACAAGCTCGAGGGACCAGTCGGAGCTGAAGTAACCAGTACTGTCGGCTCCGACCCACCCCCGGATCCAACGCGGCTCGGCTCTGAATGCTCCGAACCCGGAAAGCGGGTCGGAGAAGGAGCGATTGGAGCAAAAAATGGGGTCGAGCTCCCCCCCAGGGGGGGGGGGGCAAGAGCACTTCCATCTGCAGCTGGGCCTGGATGAACCTCCTCATCATCCGGTCCATGTCTGCATCTGACATGCTAAAAGTGGACCTCGAAGAGGCCACCGAGGCAGACCTAGAGTGCCACCTCGATGACCTCGACGGGGACTGGGTCCCGGTGAGAAGCAAGGGGACCAGAGCCGGGGAGGAGGCGATCCAAAAGCTCTGGAGGGAGAGGCCCGTTTGGCGGGCGGGGCCAAGGAGGAGTCCTCGGCCCACCGCTTATGGTGCTTCTCTCTCCGTTTGGCTTTCCCGGCCTCCCTCTCCTCCGCAGCCGAAGCGGGAGGTTGAGTCCCGGAGGGAGGGAGGCAGGGGTGGCTGCCAAGGGCTGGGTAGCGGCCACAGAAGCACCGGAGGCCGAGGCCGAATCCGGGGGCAAAGGCCCGCCAGAATCAGCTTCGACCTCCGGTCCTTAAGTGCCCTGGGGTTGAACGCCGTGCAAATCGCGCATCCTGAGGAGAGGTGTTCAACCCCAAGGCACCTAACGCACCGGGTGTGGCCATCCGCCGGTGAAAGCTTATGGCCACACTCGGTGCACTTTGAAAAGATGGCTTTAGGGGCCTCCGACATAGTAGCACAGAAACACACTCACTAGGGCCCCTACACACACCACAAACACACACTACGACCAGCGAGGGCAGGGAGGAAAAATAACCATAAATTAAGTTAAATTAAATTGAGAGAGATACAGGGCTATGGGATACCTAAACACTTGCTCTCACTCACACGAAGAAAAGGGGAGTAAAAATAGAAAATTTTTCTCACAAATCTTCACTAAGTAGCAGGAGCTCGAAAATCCAGCTTGTAGCTTGAAGCGCGGTGAAAGCTTATGGCCACACTCGGTGCACTTTGAAAAGATGGCTTTAGGGGCCTCCGACATAGTAGCACAGAAACACACTCACTAGGGCCCCTACACACACCACAAACACACACTACGACCAGCGAGGGCAGGGAGGAAAAATAACCATAAATTAAGTTAAATTAAATTGAGAGAGATACAGGGCTATGGGATACCTAAACACTTGCTCTCACTCACACGAAGAAAAGGGGAGTAAAAATAGAAAATTTTTCTCACAAATCTTCACTAAGTAGCAGGAGCTCGAAAATCCAGCTTGTAGCTTGAAGCGCGGCAAACTAGATCTGAGGTCAGTCAGGGCTGGCAGGGGATTATGGGTAAAGGGAGGAGCTAGGATCTATGCTGTGGTAGAAGTTGCCGGCTTGGATCCGAGATCGGATCCATATCCCAAAGGTTGCTGACAAATGAAGTGCCTACTTCAGATTAAATATTTGAATGCTCCATCTGGAAGTCTGATTCACAAGTCAGTATTCCTAGTTCAGTCAAGGGCAGATGTTTCATTGTGAGTTCACAAACTTCTACGAAAACCCAATGAAGCTGCAGTTCAAGAACACCAGCATGAACATTGCATGCTGGATGTACTGGTCACCAGTACAGCTCAGTGACACTACAAAACCATGTGGTACGCTACATTAAAATAAATGATCCTAACAGTAAAAAAAAAAGTGTGACAGCACACAAGATTAAGTCTCTTTGCTATTAACAAGTTGTTTCCTATAATCAAGTTTACAGGATTTGATTCCTTCCCACTCCACTTGTCTGCTGTGAGACTCTGAGCAATTTACTTACCTGTTTTCAGAGCTCTAGTGAGCTTACTCAGTTAACAAATGAACAAACTGTAGTCTCAGAGGGTCAGATTGTAGCACATTTGCTTTTACTGGAAAACACTGAGTTCTAATCCCACATCAGGTAACTGGATTCATTTTCCAATACTGATACTGCAGTGCAGAATAAAAGGGGTACCTCATTCCTAAGTGTTTCATCCTTCAGGTGAAATGTTAAACTGAGGCCCTGTCTTACTGAGTGGGTGGTAGCTCAAGTGGATGTAAAAGATCTAACAGCAATCAAACAGAAAAAAGTGTAGGAGCAAATCCCCAGTGTCCTGCCCAAATTTCTTCAAATCAGTATGAATCTTGCCTCAGGTCTGCCCTGAAAAGAAGGAGACTAGTCCAGTCAACAAAATGTAAATAAATAATGAAATAAAAAAAGAGGGAAAAGGAATCCCAATCCCCCGAGTATCTCCATCACATGGAATTATCTGAAGCTTTTGTGGGTAGTCTTTTGAATCCAGGAGTGGATTAGTGAGTTACATTAGAATTCATCAATGACCCAAGACAGAATCAGCCTTGAGGCAACAGTCAGCAAACAGCAATAACACTTACGTCATTTGTTTATTAACATACTAGTGCTTTGTTGGTCTGCACACAATCTCCCCCCAGGATAGAGTTTCTATGCCTCAAAATAATGTTTTTAAAATTCATAAACACTGAGCCTTATAAGCAATATTTTTGAAACCATCTCTTTCAGAGAAACTAGTGAATATGATTATCATATGGCTTAAAGCTGCACCTTATTCTACTGATGAAGCCCAATGAAAAATAGGTTCCTGGAGAATGTAGAACTGTTTTGTATCTGAAAGCAAAAAGAATACTTTCCTTGACATAATGCATTGAAGTTTTTGCACGAGAATCATACAAAAGACTTGGTCTCTTGACATGAAGATGTAGATCTGTTATGAACAGACTGCATCTTACAGTGCCGCCCAAAGTCAGAAGTGATGGTAATTAAAGACTCCAGATGGTGAGTGTGCTGGTTTTGTTTCACATCTGCTACACTCAGTTTGCCTTTATCATCCTTTGAATTTTAAAATGTTAGGATGTACTTCCCTTCAAACTACAGCTCCTTATTGCATCCTGACATTTTTGAAGGCTGGCTTCCTTGAAGTGATTTGCTGATGAAAAGCAGTTTTCTACACGACACAGAATGTAGTGCAGAAACTGCAGAACAGTTGTTTCTCTCCATTGGCATAGGTTTTATGACATTCGTTTACTCAGAAAAAAAGACTATTCAAGTTGCATTTCTCCTAGCCTGATGCCTTAGAGTACAAACTGCATGTAAATTTTAGTCTCCATGATATCAGGCTAGGGAAAATGTGAAGTGTGGCCATGAAATTTAATAGACACAGCAGCATATATGTGTCCATGGACATACCTCCTCAAGGTGACATCACCAACAGATATCATGAATTTATTTGAGATATGGCTTTAATAAAAAGCTTATGAAGCTTTTTATTAAAATACAAGCAAAAGTGCAAGGAGGGACACCACGAAAAATGCATAGCTGCACCTAACTCATCAAATACCATAAAGTAGTACTGAACTTAGGCAAATCATTTTAAGTGAATTATAAACATAAGAAAAGAACATGGAGTATGTAAAAATGGCAAGATGCTGAGATTGTTACGCTACTTTCATATTTACATTCATATTTTCAAAACTGAGAGAATGTTATAGGGGTGAAATGACATGGTAGAAGACAGAAAATACAAGTTTGTTATAAGTCTATCTTGTACAGTTTCCAAAGAAAGAAATGTTTCTGTAACTTTAGAAATACCATTCTGGATTTGTGTGCAACAGAATAAATTCCTGTAATGATGTAAAGACTGAATGCTCTCACTATTATCACCATAAAGCTGATTTTTAGGGACAACACTGCCATTTATACCTTTTTTAATAGTGCTTACTTTTCATAAAATCAGGCAAACTATTTTTCTTGTGTTGTTTTTCCAAGGTGATAGGGTGTGAATTGTGTACCTGCTTCTTGATTAGCTATGAATATAGAGAGGAAGACAAATGCACAATGTTTTTTTTTTTTGCAAACTTAAGGAATGCACATACTCACAGGTTTAAAAGTTCAGGATGCTGATGAACCTTGGGCTACCATCCCGCCCATAATGTGTTCAGTCTGGGAGGTGCTTTATCTGCCCATCCCTTAATGCTAAGCAACTGTTAAACCCCTTCAAGTCAACTTTTTCATAGCTTCATTTTTTTATAGTAGGCTGTTGGTCCAGTGGACCATTTGTAGCCTAGCCAAAGATCCCACCAATTTGCCAAGACACGAAGTAATAACAAGACCTCAACTTAGCTTTGCCCCTTTCCAAAAGGATTAGCGGGGGCCACACTGAGGATGCATTTGTGATTGCCCAATCAGTCATCCAGGTTAAGCTTAAAAAGGATCATACAGCTACTTTGCTTTACCTCTAAAGGCAATTTACTGCATAAAATATGTATTCTGTTTGAAAATATCTATCCCACCAACAGGTTCTATTCATGTTTCAATAAATGTTTAGGTCTCTTGAGTGGATATTTAGAGTGGCATTAGTTTTGAGGATGTGTAGGAGGTTATATAGGGCCAGACCTTTTGATCTCCTATTAATAGGAGGAAACAAAAATAAGTGAGATACCTTTCAGGTGGTCATAGAAACTCAAGAAGGGCATGCCCTTGATTTTTTTGGTGGGGAAGTGCTGTGGTCTCTTGAGCTGGTTCATATGCCTAGCCAAGCACATACCAATTATTAGTCAGATAAAGGAGGAGTACAGGGGGGCAATCACTTCCTTGGATCTAGAAGACATGCCCCCACTGATCAGCCTGGCTATAAAAAAGGTTTTCATAACAACAGTGTTAACACGGTGGTCAAGGACCAGTTCATTGACAATGAAGGCACCCAAATTCTTAATGACTTAGTTAAGTTTTAGGGGGGTGTCATCTTTGTAACAGGAACTGGAATGCCCAGGTTTGCCAAATAACACATTGCTGCATTTCTTGGCATTTTGTTTGAGGCCATGGTCCAACAATCACTTGTTAGCACGAGTCAGACCCTCATGAAGAATATGTAAGTCATCCGGGGTAATTCACTCCCACCAGCTACAATGTGCATTTCTGCTCTGAGACCCACAGAAATGACTCTTATTTTCATATGGTAACAGCTGTCATTCTGAGGCTGCATTAGTGTTAAAAAGCATCATATCCCACACATCCCAGAACGTGTACATTTTCTAGTTTGCATAATTAGAATGAAAGTACCGTTGTGTAAAATCTTATTGTAACAGTAGATGTCCCTCTCTTCACAGCTGCAGTATTCCTAACTGAAGGTATCTCCTCCCAAGGATAGCTCAATGTCAGGACAGTATACAAAAGGCTTTTAGTACTTGCAGGTGCTGTACATTACACATATGCTCCCCATGCAAGGCACAGGACATAAAGCTGACTTATGGAGACACACCCTCAGAACTGAAAAAGCCCCAAGAGGAAGAATATCCTTAAGGAAACTGAAGAATATGTACATCCAGAAGGTGAAAAGGGAGAAAAGCCCCCCGGCCAGAAGTAGAGGTGGTAGGAGGGCGGGAGTGAATACTGCAACAAAGAGGAGAAGGACATCTACTGTTATGTTAAGATTTTACACAACTGTACTATGTCATTCCATTTCACTGTTGCAGTATTCTTAACTGAAGTGAAAGTATGAAAGCTCAAGAAGTAACCTGGGACGAGGACTGCACTAAAGAACCCTCCAAAAATCCATGCAGGATAGCATTGACAAAGTCGACTCGAGCTCTAGAAATAACATCCAACTTGTACTGTTTAGTGAAGGCATGAATTAAAGACCAAGTAAGCAGCCTCAAGGATGGAAGTAGTATCTAGCCTCTTGAAAAAAGCCCCAGAACAGACAACAGCCCTAGCAGAATGAGTCTTAACAGAAAAGGAAATATAGTTACCTTGAAAAGAACAACAAAAATAAATGGCCTTAGAAATCCAGGATGAGAAGGTTTTCTTTTCTTATTAACAGCAAAACACAAAGACCTGAGATGAAAGGAAACAAAGCCTCTCAGATTTGCGAATATCCTTAGTTTTATCCAAATAATACTGGAGCTGTGTATGCAAATCCAAGGTGTGAAGAACCTTCTCACTGGCAGATTGTGCAGAAGGAAAAAAGGAAGGAAGACGAATAGACTGATTAATAGACAACTCATTGACCACCTTGGGTATAAAAGAAGGATTAGTATGAAGAGGCACCCTGTCCATGTGAAGAACTAAAAAGAGAGGAACAGCCATGAGAGCTCAGACATTCTCTTAAGTGAAGTGAGGTCAAAAAGAAGAACCATCTTCCATGTAAAATGTTGTAAGGAAGCTGAAGCAGCAAGCTCAAAAGGAGCCCGAGTCAATTTTTCAAGAACAAAACTGAGGTCACAGGAAGGTGGAACTGGCTTCCTGGAACACCTGATATGAAGGATGCCTTTAAGAAATTGCTTGACCTCAAATCTAAAAGCCAGAGTAGGAGAAAAGGGCAGACAAGCAGAAATTGCTGACAGGTGAGCTTTAACTGATGAATATGCTAACCTAACATGTAGCAGATCACACAAATAAGACAGAACAATAGAAAGCTGCACAGATAAGGGATCCGGGTTCGAGAAAGGCACCAGACAGAAAATCTTTTCCATTTAGAAAAACATGATTTCCTAGTAGTGGGTTTCCTGGCCACCTGCAGGACCCAAAACACATTCTCAGAAAAGAGGTGACTAAAAGAGATCAAAACCCTATTACCCACAGCATCAGTAGAAGAGTTGACAAGTGAGGATGGATGCAAGACCCCTTGTCTTGTGTGAGAAGGTCAACCCAGTGAGGTAACCTGTAGTGAGTGCCCCTGGCCAAGTGAGAAAGATAGGAGAATTAATGCTGTCTGGGCCAAAAGGGGGTCACAAGCAAGATTTAGGGGGAGTCTTGCCTGATCTAGTGCAAGACCCTCATAAGCAGAGAAAGGGGAGGGAAAATGTACAGAAACACCCCCTTCCAAGAAAAGTACAGTTTTGTACCTACCATAAATGTAGATGTTCGAAGATCCACATTGCTGCAGTCCTAACACTTGGGTAGTCCGCTGTCCCAGTCGGCCCGAATACCAAAGTATAAGGCTGACGTCGGTCAAGGCGCATTAGTCTGACGTCATGATGTCAGGGTACAAATGCGCATGACCGACGTCATATCCTCAGTCTTTTCTTGCCCCAGATGTCAGAAGACCCTAAAAAGATAAGGCCAAAACCAAAAAACACCAAACACTCCTGTACCAAATATATGTACAATATATACAAATTTACAAAAGTACAACCCCACCCACACAACCACCCCTAAACACAGAGGGGAAGGAGGGAGGGTAAATTGGACTGCAGCAATGTGGATCTTCGAACATCTACATTTATGGTAGGTACAAAACTGTACTATGTTCTTCATCCCACATTGCTGCAGTCCTAACACTTGGGTAGAATCCCAAAGCAGAGGTAAGGGAGGCTGGCAAATCATAAAGAAGCAGGAGCTGTCAACATGCCCTGCAAAATAGCCGTGGCAAAACCAGCCCTAGATTTAGAGTAGAGAGGAAGGTGGTAATGCTTAGAGAAAGTATGCACTGAACTCCAAGTAGCTGCCTCCAAAATATCCTTAGTTGCCACCCCCCTTAGAAATGCTGTTGAAGTGGCAGTAGCCCAGGTGGAATGAGGCCTAATCCCAGCTGGAATCTCCTTGCCATGATGGGAATAACAAAATGCAATGCAAAACCCAATCCACTTAGAAATAGTTTGGTTTGACACAGGCTTGCCCTGAGAACTCAAAGCAAAAGAAACAAACAACTGCTGAGACTGCCTAAAATCCTTAGTCCTGCTTAAATAATAACGCAACTGCCTGTGTACATCTAAAGTGTGCAAAATCTTTTCCCCCTTATTTTGGGGATCTGCATAAAAAGTAGGCAAATGAATAGTTTGGTTTAAAGCCACACTAGAAACCACCTTAGGCATAAAGGAAGGATTAGTACGAAATGATACCCTATCCTTATGGAAAATCAAAAAGTGATCAACCGCCATAAGGGCCTGCTATTAAGAACCCCTTCTTGCAGAAGTAATGGCCAACAAAAAGCAGTCTTCCATGACAAGTATTTCAATTCAGCAGTAGCCATGAGGCTCAAAAGGTTGTAGAGTAAGTTTCTCCAACACAAAATTGAGATCCCAAGCAGGAGTAGGAGCTCTACGTGGGGGTCTTATATTCTTTGCCCCTCTAAGAAATTGCTTGAACAAAGGATGAGAAAACAATGGTGGGTCACAATCATAGTGAGCTGAAATTGCTGCAGCATGAATCTTAATGGAAGAGAAAGACAAACCTTTGTCCAATAACTCAGTAAGATATTGAAGAGCCACACTCAAATCAGGCTCAGAAACCTCCAAATCCTGTGCTGCACTCCAAAATAAAAATCTCTTCCATTTTTCTGCGTACACTTTCCTTGTACTAGGTCTTCTGGCTTCCATAATCACATTCAAAACTTGTTGAGGAAGTTGAGACCTGCTGTGGTTCAAAACAGAATATGCCAGGCTGTTAGATGAAGAGAGTGAAGCTTGACATTGAGTAGATGACCGTCCCTCTGAGACAATAGGTGTGGAATCAAAGGTAAAGGCCATGGAGGCTTCCTTACCAGACTCCTCAGTAATGGGTACCAGTGTTGACGAGGCCAATCTGGAGCTATTAAAATCATCCTTGGCTTGTCTTGTCTGACCTTTAGGAGTACCTTTGGGAGGAGAGGCAGAGGTGGAAAGGCATACACATGAAGATTTTTCCAACTGAAAGAAAGAGCATCCACTTTCCAAGCTGTGTGATGAAACCTTTGTGCAAAACTTTGGCAGCTGGTGGTTTAGTGGAGAAGCGAACAGATCTATGTCTGGAGTTCCCCATGACACTGTCAATTTCGAAATACATGAAGATCCAGTTTCCACTCGTGGGGATCCATGATTTGCCTGCTTAACACATCTGCTAAGGAGTTCTGTGCTCGGCAGAAACCTTGCCTGAAGATTTAGTTGCAAGCTGAGCGCAGTCTCCCACAAAATCATTGCTTGCCTGCATAGAGGATAAGAATGTGTTCCCCTTGTTTGTTGATGTACCACATGACAGTTGTGTTGTCTGTTAGAATCAACACCTGCCCTGGAAGAAGTAACTCCTTGAAAGCCATTAATGCAAACTGGACTGCTAACATCTCCTTCATGTTGATATGTAGATGCTGTAGTCTGGCAGGCCACTTGTCTTGTATCCACTTTCCATTCAGATGAGCTCCCAAGCTATGTCTGAGGCATCTGTCGTTAGAATCTGACTCGCCTCTGGCCGGGTCACAGAGAGTCCCTTGTTTAGGTGACATTCCTGAGCCCACCACAAAAATTCCTTTTGAATGCAAGGTATTATTTGAATGACAGTGTCCAAATCCTGGCAGTGCTGTGTCCATACATTTTTGAGATACCATTGCAGCTTCCTCATATGCAGTTTGGCATTGGGAAGCACCAGAATACAAGATGCCATGAACCCTAAGGCCTGAAGGACTGTCCTTGCAGTCAGCCCGGACTGAAGAGATAGTTGATGGAAGTAAAGGGAAAGATTCTTTTGTTTGTCCGGGGTTAAAAAGGTCATCTGGGTTGCTGTATTCAGTCTCACACCCAGAAAGCACATGTCTTGAGAGGGTACTAGACTGGACTTTATTTCGTTCACAGAATACCCCAGGCATCTTAGCACTGCTATCACATATTCCAAATGCTGAAAAAGGTCTTCCTTTTCTTGAGCCAGAATCAGGCAGTCGTCCAAGTAAGGATAGATTTGTATTCCTTTTAGCCTGAAGTAAGCTATCACTGGAGCCAGAACTTTTGTGAATACTCTGGGCGCAGTAGATAAGCCAAAGGGCAATGCAGAGAACTGATAATGGGAATTCCCAGCTCGAAAACGCAGATACTTCCTGCAACTTAGTCTGATAGGCACATGAAGGTAAGCCTCCCTGAGATCTAAAGTTACCATCCAGTGATTTTTGCCCAGCAGAGGTAAAAGCTGTTGTAACGTCAACATTTTGAACTTGGGAATGTCCAGATAAGTGTTGAGGATAGATAAATTCAAAATTGGTCTCCACGTGTTCCCCTTTTTTGGTACTAGGAACAGGCGAGAATAAAATCCTAGGCCCCTTTCTGGCACAGGAACCGGCTGAATGGCCCCTATTTGGAGTAACAGAGAAATTTGCTTGTGAGCCTCTTTTCTTTGTACAGGAGGAATGTCTGGCATGCCTTTGAAAGGAGGCAAGGTATGGAAATAAAACCTGTAACCGTGGTGAATGATATCCAATACCCATCTGTCTTGGGTAATTAAACTCCAATTTTCTTTGAAAAGTGCCAGCCTTCCTCCCAAAGGTGCTGCCAGACGAGAAGGCTCTGGCAGCTGAAAAGGCAGGTCATTGGGTCTGTTTACGAAAGGACTGACCCCTGCCCTCACCAGAAGACTGAGCAGGTGAACTCCCTGTTCTAGGCCTAAAAGAACCTTGAGCTCTGCCCCTACCACGTCTAGACCTACCCCTAGACTGGGAATCATAAGAAGGATATGTCCATCCCTTAGTAGGCCAATTTCTACTAAACTTCGGAGGCTGAACCTGCAAAAAATCTTTAACAGTCTGCATAGACTTAGCCTTGTCCTCCATTTTCTTTAAAACTGCTTCCACAGGCGAACCAAACAACACATCAGATTGTAACGGAGCATCTAAAATCCTTGTCTTAACATGCTCAGCTAAATTCTGATCCCTCAGCCAGGCGTGCCTGCGAAGAACAGAACCAGTGGCAGCCACCCTCGAAGAGGCCTGTACAGCATCAAAACCACATTGCAAGGAATGCTTACCCACCTGTTCAGAAACATGAACTAAATCCTGCAACTCTTTACACTCAATACCTTCAGCCAGAGCATCCACCTTCGACTTCAATTGTGAAAGGAGATAATTTTGGAATTTTAACATGTGGAACTGGCAATTCAAAGCCCTCATGGCTAAAGTGGAAGAAGTATACACCTTCTTTCCCCATCTATCCAAAGCCCTTGCCTCTTTATCAGGAGGAACAGGATTTTTAACAACAGAAGCCTTAACACCTTTAGGCCCCTGAGAAACAGTTTCTGGGTCTGCCCTAGGACTCTTAAAAAGGTACTTATGAGCTTCAGGCACCCTATAATACCTATCCGGTTTAACTGGGGCAGGAGGTAAAGAATCAGCGTTCAGGGAAGCCTCTGCAAAAACATCTTCCACCACATCCAAAACAGGAGGTATAGCTAAAGGCCTATGCTGGGGTAAAAACAAAAATTCCCTAAGCCTCTTCCTGGAATCAGAGAAATCTTGACCTTCCCATTTAAAATGCTCCCTCATGGAATGAAGAGTCTCTGAAAAAGAAAAATCCTCAGGAGGAGAAGCCGAAGGAGTAGAATCATCTACATCAGAATCAGAATAAGGAGGAAACTCCTGTAAGTCTTCAGCTGAAGACTCAGAAGCCTCCGAACACTGCTCAAAACTCTCAAGCTCAGGTTCCACCCTAGGCCTCTTATCAGGAGGGGGCATAGAACCTCTAATCATAGTAATCAAATCTTCTGCCATTTTAAGCATATGTTTCTTAGGCAAAGACCCTGAAGAACTAGGAGAGACACCCACTGAAGTTAAACCTGGCCTGCCTCTCAAAGAAGCCTTGGAAACAGAAGGGGAGGGCCTAACCACCTTAGGAAGGGAGGGGAGAACAGCCACCTGAGAAGCCCCTTCAGCCTGGCCTACCTCCTGAGAGGACACATCTTGTAACAGTAAAGTCTCTCCCTGAGACTCCAAAGAAACTTCTGGCAGAACCCCCGGCTCCACCGAGCCTTCTAAAGAACCGGCGTCCGGGACAGACGGTTCTTCCAACCTAGGCTTCGCTGCTTTGTCCTTGCGCTTTTTTGGCGAGGCGGGCGCCGCAGCCCCCGCCCCCATTTTATAATTACAACGCTTCCCAAAAACTAACCTGGCACAGTCTAATCTTCTCTTTATAGTGCGTTTGTTAAATCTAGCACAAGAGCGACATCCAACAACGTCGTGCTCAGGCCCTAAGCAAGGTATACACAAGGTATGGTAATCCCTATGAGGTATCTGTTTCCCACAAGAAATACAGTTATTCACTTTTTCTGACATCCGGTTAAATACTGAGGCAAGAAAAAACCAAAATATTCCCCAACGGGGTACTTAGCCAACTTTGATTCGGTCTGAAACTCCGACTTCAGAAAATTTCAGAACGCCAACCTGCACTCGCAATACTGCTTCTGCATCGGACCATGCGGCAAAAAAGACTGAGGATATGATGCCGGTCATGCGCATTTGTACCCTGACGCCCTGACGTCAGACTAATGCGCCTTGACCGACGTCAGCCTTATACTTTGGTATTCGGGCCGACTGGGACAGCGGACTACCCAAGTGTTAGGACTGCAGCAATGTGGGATGAAGAACATCAGACAGGGTGTCCACCTTCCAAGCCAGAGGACTTGGAACTCTGGAACAAAAGACAGAAACCTGTTTGTTCAGAGGGGAGGCAAAAAGATCTATCAGAGGAATGCCCCACCGATGGACAATGTCCAGGAACAGATCTCTGTGAAGCATCCATTCATGACTTTCTGTGCTGGACCTTCTCAAGGAGCCTGCCACTAGATTGTGCTCTAAGGGAATGTAAACTGCCTGAGAAGTCACTTGATACTGTACAGCTAGATCCCAGACCCAAACAGCTAGACTGCAAAGAATATAGGATCTTATATCCCCCTGCTTGATGACATACAGCATCACTGTGGCATTGTCGATGAAAATGTTTAGGGGCCCAAGATGAAAAAAGAACAAAATACCTCAACAGCTAGATGCAAGGCCCTCATATACTTTATACTAATGGGGTCTGACCTCTGATGAGGAGGCCAGAGATCATGAACCTTGAGAGAACTGAGGGAGAACCCCCATTCTTTGTCTGAAGCATCTGTAAAGAGCTCTTCAGTCAGGGCTGGGGCTTGGAAAAAGAAGCCCTGGATTGACAGAGGGTTGATGAATCAACTACTAAAGCTTGAGTTTGAAATGCAGTAAAAGGGGGATTGGGAAGTCAAGGGGGTGGCAATGTTGAAGCCACACTGACTTGAAGTACCACTGTAGTGTTCTCATCTGCAGCCTGGCCAGAGGAAGCATGGGAATGTTGAAAGCCATGAACCCGAGGACCCTGAGAAAGTCCCTGGCCATGACTGACTCCAGAGGAAGAAGAGAGTGGAAAAATGCAATGCGAAGGAAGGCCTTGGAGGCAGGTAGTGATGCCTGCATGGGAATGGTCTGGATCCTGCAGCCATGGAAAACGAGATATTGAGAAGGAGTCAGAACTGATTTTTGAAAGTTTAAGGTGAACCGCAGACTCTGTAATAGCGAAATAGTAAACAGGAGATCGTGAAGCAGAGCCTTGGAGGAAGAAGCTCAAACGAACAGATCGTACAGGTTAAGGAAAGATGTGAACTTCTCTCATCCTGCAAAAAACAATGACTGGGCGAGGCATTTGATAAAAACCTTTGGGGCAGCAGAGAGGCCAAAAGGCAAAGCAGAGAACTGAAAATGCAAGGAAGAAAGAGAGAAATGTAATTTCCTGAAAAGGAGATGGATGGGGATATGAAGGAAGGCATCCTTGAGACCAAAAATGCCTGGGGAAGAAGAGGAGGAAATAAGGTTTGGAGAGACAACATCTGAAAAGAAGGAATCTTGAAAAAGGTGTCGAGCTGGGAAAGATCCAGAACTGGTCTCCAAGTGCCCTCCTTTCTAGGAACCAGAAACATTCTGGAATTAATCCCCTTCTCTACTTTTTTATTTATTTGTTAACCGGGTAGGTCCAACTGAGCTAACAGCCCATTTTCAGTGGAGACCCGAGAAGAAAAGCTTCAATTACTTAAAATTATATACAAATACAGAAAAAAAAAACAACTTGCTGCAGTATAAGATAAAAGAAAATTATTTACAAACAATTATATATGAATACAGAAAAAACAACTTGCTACAGGAGAATACATTTGCATAGAAAATACAGTGTGGTAGCAGATAAGAGAGATACAGGAAATGCGAGAGTGTGGTATTAGATAAGAGAGTTGTAGAATAGAGACAGAGAGAAAGAGAGAAAGTGTTGGTATAAGACATAGAACAAGGGAAGATAGTTAAAATGAAAGAGGTCAGTATATATATATATATATATATATATATATATATATATATATATATATATATATATATATCTATACATACATATATTTAAAGGAGATGTAGTAACCTAGCTCAAGCAAGAGAAGAAAAAAACGACGTGACTGAGTCTAGTATTCCTGTGTAAGAGAGGCTGGGGGATAGGGGGTGTGGTGGATCAGGTAGGCTCCTAACAGGAGCAGATCCTTATGTTAAACAGGAGTTGTTTTAGCTCTTTTCTGAAGTGTATGGGGTGGGAGATGGTTCTTATGTAACAGGGGAGTTTATTCCAGGTTTGGGCTACAGAGTATTTGCATAGCAGTTTTCCAATGTTTTTATCAGGTTTATGGATGTTAAGGAGATGTTGACTGCATGTATGGAGAGGACGAGTGGGAGTGTAACAGGATACAAGGGAGGAGAGGGAGGGACAGGACATAGGTTTGCACAGAATGGAGTGTATAAATCGGAACTGAGACAGGTGTAGTTGTTGGGGAAATTCTGGCCATTGAAGTGTATTGAGAGCAGGGCAGTGATGAGAATTAGGTGGTGAGTTAGTAGCACATCTAGCTATTTTGTGGTAAGTTTGTTCTAGCTTGGATAAAAGTGTAGACTGGATGTTAGTGAGGAGTGGGGCAGCATAGAGAAGGGAGGGAAGGAGGAGTGTCTGAGCAAGGTTGCGTTTAGTATCAGTGGTAAGAAATTTCCTATTTCTATATAGTAGACCTAGTTTTTGGTGGGTTTTCTTAATACTTTGTTGGATATGCAAGCTAAATTTCAGTTCATTCTCAATAGTGGTTCCTAACTGCTTAGTGTGTGGTTCTGCTTTAATGGTGGTCTTGTCTAGGGATGTAATGATAAAGGTTGATTTGTGGTGAGCTAGAGGTCGAGGAAGGAAAAGTAGAAGTTAGTTTTTTTAGGATTAAGGATAAGCTGTTTGTTGGAGAGTCACTTTGCGATGGACAGGATTGAGTTTAGCGTCTTTGTGTGGAGTTGACATATCAGAGATTGAGATGAGAGTGGAATCATCAGCGTACTGAATAAGGGAAGACTGTTTGGAAGCAGTATGGACATCATTGGTGAAGATATTAAACAGAAAGGGGCCAAGAATGGAGCCCTGAGGGACTCCAGTTTTGATGGGTAGCAAGGGGGAGCAAGAAATGAGCCATCTGACTGACTGTTGCCTGTCTGAGAGGTAACTTGCAAACCAACTGATTGAGGGTTCGGAGAGATTGAGACTGAGAAGTTTGGATAAAAGTAGTGTGCGCGTGTGTGTGTCTGTGACTTGGTCAGCAACCAAGTTGAGCGCGAGTTAGCAGGTTTTCCTGGAGAAGAAAGTTCATTAGCTGAGTGTGGGATGCATTTCTCAAGTAGTTTTGAGAGAAGGGAAAGTATGTCTATGGGTCTATAATTGGATGGGTCAGTAAATTTTCCGCCTTTATGCAATGGGATAACATAAAAGGATTTCCAAATGTCGGGGACTGTGGCTTCTTGAATGGATCTACTGATTAACAAAGATATAGGACAGGCTATGGTGTCAGTGGCAAGTTTGAGGAAGATGGGAGGTAGGTTATGTGCAGAGGGAGAACAGGGTTTAAGTTTGTGCAGGAGTAATTTGATGTAGGCAGTGGTGACTGGTTTAAGGTACAAAGTTTTTGTTATGTGGGATAGACGAGAGGGGAGGAGGGTCACGGTTGCGACTGGTGTGAGTAAGGTTTTGGATAGTATTTATGAAGTAATTGTTTAGAAGGGTGGCATTTTCTAGTGGGGTATTATTTGGGAAAGGGGTGAGAGTGGCAGGGTTTCCACGGTGAAGTATTTTGTTAATAGTGGACCAGTTTTGTGGGTTAGATTTCCTATTGATTTGGGGGTGAGTTGTAGAAGTTTCTTTTATCTTTGTTAACTAGTTTTCTGAGAGGTTCCTGAGTTCTCTGCATGCTTGGAACAGAGAAGGTGATTTTGTTTTGACCCAAGCTTTGTGTACACTCTCTTATGCAAAAGGGATCCGGTTTCTTTAGTTAGCCAAGGGGCATAGCTGGCTTTAATTCTACTTCTCCTAGAAGGGGCAAGGGGGGTTAAGAATTTCAAGAAATATTTGATTAAATGTTACTACGGCATCACTGAGAGAGAGCTGACGGAAGACGGACCAGTTGATGTTGGATAACATGGAGTTAAATATGTTGGTATTAAAATTAGACAGTTTATGGCAGTCTCTGTAAGAGTGTGTTTTGGGTGCTTAAAGACAATATCCCAGGACATGGGTGGGAAGATGATCAGTCAAGGTGTCAGGTAAGGTTCTGGTATTGTGGTAGAGATTAGGGCTGTTTGTGAGAATCCAATCTAGGACTGGATTGTCAGGAGAAGATCTGTGGATGCATGTGGGAGAACAGACAAGTTGGTGGAATCCATGTAAGTTAATACATAGTTGAGGGGAGTCGGTGATTAGTTTGGACTAATCAATATTAATGTCACCAAGTATAACAGTTTCATGGGATATGTTGTGGGAAATCCAAGACAGTATGTGCTCAAGGGTAGGGATGCTATTGCCAGGGGGGGTGTATATGGAGGCTATGGTGACTTTTTTGTGTGAGTTTAGGTGGCAGTTAACAATTAGTAGTTCAGCAGGGTGGAAGTTGGGTACTGGGATGGTTAGAGGGGAGAGTTGTAGCAGTTCAGAGTAGAGGATAACAACTCCCCCACCTTTTTTAGGGATTCTGTCAGAACATAGATGTTATAACTAGATGTTAATATTTCATTGTTGGTAATATGAGGTTTTAGCCAAGTTTCTGATAAGGTAAGGAGGTATGGGCTATCCACGAATGGAGTTCAGTGGTTTTGATAACGAGACTTTGGATGTTCAGAGAGTAGATAGAAAAGTTTTTGGGGTAAGAAGAAGGAGAGGTGGGAGGGAGGGGAGGAATGGGGGGATGAGGAATTGAAGTTGGTGTTTGGAGATAGGCTAGTGGGGCCAGGGTTGGGGTGGATGTCCCCAGAGACAAGTATGGCAACTGAAGGTGAATTACGTACTACAAAAGGAGGTGAAAAGGTGTTGTGTTTTGATTTTGGTGTGCAGGAGAGAGAGTATTGTAGTATTTTAAATTTAAATAGGCAAAAGCTGGAGCAGTTATAGAAAGACGGGGAGATGTTATGAGAGTAAAAGTTATTTTTTATTAGTAAGGGTGATTGTGGCAGTACGACATATAATAGGGTAGGAAAGTTTATTGTCAAATGAGGTTGAGACTAAGAAAGATGAGTAGTGGAATTGTTATAAAGAAGTGAAAAAATAGGTGGTGCATTGTGAGGTGTTAGGGTTTAGAAGAGAGAGAAATTAAGGGTTGAGGAAGTATGTACTGGCTGTTTCTAGTAGGGGAGTGGTTATTGGGAAGAAGTGGAAGGTGATAGGATATGCATTAAAGGAAGGGGTGTGGAGGTGAGAGTACAAGTCAGGTGGGGTGTGTGGGAATGGGGGTAGGGCAGGGGAGCAGAGTGGAGCCCAAGCATAGAGAGGGAGGAATGGAGTGGGATAACACCAGCACCCGATATGTGCACAGTGCTTGAGAAAAAAAAACATTCACCCACCCAGAACAAGTCTGGGAGAAATACGACTGCCGAGGTTTAGAGATGTAAAGCTAGTCACAGTTAAAAACACTCTTTTATACTGGATGACACAGCTATTTGTTTCTGCCCTTGTCATTTGAACTACATGTCTGGTATAAAAAATCAGTTTGTAAATTCAAGGACTATGAAACCCAATTGCTCAGTGGTAAGAAAGTGGGCCGGGGGTACAGCTTAAATGGTACCCTGGACCAAAAAAGAATGAAGCACCTCTGGAGAGCAAGGAATCTGTACCCAAGGAGGTTGAGGGATGCCCAAAAAGGGAGGAAGGGATTTCCAAACCATAAAATACCTCTGGCATATAACAGACAGAATCCCAAGAGTCTGTTGTGATTCTCAACCAGTTTGGAAGGGACAGGGAAAGATAAAGGGGCAAGGCGGAGGGAAACAGATGCAAATTGTTAAATAGAACCCAGCTTGCCCTGAAAGGAATATTTTTGGGAAGTGGGAGTTTGAGCAGAGTTAGCAGGAGGCACACTTCTTGAACTCTTTTTACCTTTAGACAGGGGGTGAGACTGCCTGTGAACAAAAGCAGAATTGGAAGAGGAATTCCTTCAAAACTTAGGAAAAGGAGAAACAAAAATATATTTCAACTCCTGTAAGGCCTTGCCTCACCCTGAAGAGACTTGGAAAGTAAGTTCTTTAGCAACAGCAGCAGCAGCAGTACCAAAAACATTTTTATTGTCCAATGGAGCATGCAACAATTTGGCTTTAATGTTGTCAGGGAGAGCCTGAAGATGAAGCCACGAGTAAAGCCTCATAACAGAACCAAAAGCAGCAGCCATGCAGGAAGCATCATCTGCATCATAACTGCACTTAAGAGAATGGTGGGCAACTCGAGAGGAGAAATCCAACAGGAAAAGAGCAGAGGCCTTCCCCTCAGAGTCAGGGAGATCAGAAATAGCCTAAGAAACCTCTGAAGAAAGGGCCAAATACATACACACGTAGTCATACGAGTCTGGTAGTTAATGGCCCTAAAGGATAGGGTGGCAGCAGTATAAACATTCTTGCCCAACCTCTCTATGGCCCTACTATCTTTATCAGAAGGAAGTAACTTGGTAGAGGGCAACAGCTTGGAGGGCTTATCCAAAGAGACAGATACTACAGAAGGATCATCAGGAAGGCATTTATACAAAAATTTGAATTCATCAAGCACCTTGTAAAATCTGCCAGGTTTCTTGTGTGGAGAGGGCTGAGAAGACCTATAGCAGCTGTTGAAAATGTATACAGGAGGGCTGCCAAAACAAGGGGAACATCAGAAGGTTTGGGAGTCTACATCTGAAGGAGCTCATAACTTTTCTGGTCATCAGAAACATGACAGCAATCCCACATAAAGAATTTCATCATACAGGTAACAGTGTTCGCAAAAGAGAGTTCATCCAAAGTAGAATCTGGACTAATAGAATCATCCTCCTCTGAACCGCAATTCAAAGGGGAAGGGATTTGGGAATAGTAGGCTAAGGACTCTTCCCCAGAGTCCTGATCTTCATTAGAGGAATCCAGTTCCCTATGTCTTTTAAGAGGTGTGGAAGACCAGGGAAGAGTAGTCACAGACATCTCGAGAAGGCTTTAAAGCCATCAAAGCATTAAACAACCCCGGAGTAAAATCCTGCCATTCATTTTGGGGATCTTTAGCAAAAGGGAAAATATGCTTGATTTTTCTGGTTCTTCTTCTGCAGGATGTCCTCACGAAGCACCCTAGCTACGTCAGACTCTTGGCAACACTCAGTAGAGCAGAGATCTCCTCCCTCACTAAAATGTGCTGAATTCTCCTCAGTCCCTCGAATATAATCATCAGAGGTTCCCTCTCAACATCTGAGGCAGATGTCTGTAAAGCCACCAAGGACATGCAAGAAGTTGGATCCATGCCGGCCTCCAAAAGGGTCATGGTAGAGAAAACCAAAGCAACCATCGGATAATCCCTCCAGGCTTTCACCAGCCTTAAGACAGATGTCTGGGGAAGGCTGGACAGCAGCTGTTTCAAACAGAAGTATTTTTGGCCTTTTTCTTGTCAAATGTCTGACCAATGGGACAGGAAGACTGCCCATAGAACCTTGAGCCGCAGCTTAAGATGTTGGTTTTCATGGTAAACAGACAGGAGGAGAAATGACTTTGTAGGCTCTTAGGGACAAAAGATTGGCAGATAGAACACTGTGTATGGTTGTGAGAAGCACCCAAACAAGAGCCACTGGACATGATGATCTTTATGAGAAGTCTGCTTCCCACACTGACATCTTCCCTTTCTGTATGACATGAAACCGATCAATACTAAATAAAAGGCATATAAGAAGAAACCTCAAACAGGCACTTATCTGAAAAAAATGGCTCCGTAACCAGCAGAGAAGAAAGGCATTTAAGCCAATGTTGAATGATTGTGTTTGGAAAGGTGGCAAAGAAGTTTAGAGTGTGTGCATCCGTGGATCTACTTCACATGACTGAAATTTCATTTGACTAAGACCATAATACCGAATTTTCAAAATACTGAAAACTCATTTGACTGAATCTCATTATAGGTTCATAGGTTCATACTAGGCTATCTGCCCTAAGGCATTTATAAGCCTAGCCAGAATGTGTTTGGCTTTCGCCACCCATTTTAAATTTATTTTGCTATGCCCTTTTTCGAGGTTAGTATACTGTGCCTCTGTCTAACAGTGACACAGAAGTGATACCCGGGGTAAACCTACAATCTCCCATCCACTCATCAAGATTCCTCTTGAAGAGAGTCAATGAGGGACTCTGCCTAACCTGGACTGGGATTTTATTCCAGAGTGAAGGGAGCCTCTGGGTTATGAATCTGTCCCTCCAGCATGTCCTATTTATTTCAGTGCTGAGGTTCAAGTCTCTCGAGCGTAGCTCGATGGGATTTGGATTTTCTGAGGTGCAGCATGTCCATTAATTCCGGGTTAGACATGGCTTTATACGTCAGGCACAGATCGCCTCTGAACAGGCGGTATGCCACTGAGTAGAGCTGGAGTTTCTTTAACCGGGTGGCATATGGCATCTGTTTGAGCCCTTTGATCCTCTTGGTGAGGTACTTTTGAGGTCTTTCCAGTTGCTGCAGGTGTCTGGTAAGGTACATCCCAAAAGGGGCATTGTACTCAATTATGGGCCTGATGAGGGATGAGTAAAGAGGCACGATGACCTCTCCTGATCTAGATGTGAATCCCTTCATGATTAGGTGGGCTATATAAAATGTTTTTCTAACCACTTTGGCCACGTGGTTGTCAAATGAGAGATTGCTATCAACTTGGGTCCTCAGGTCCCTAATTACTTCTTCTGTACTTAATGGATTACCACCTATGTGGTAATTTGTGGGCACTTTGTTTTGCCAAAGGGGATGACTATACACTTTTGGCATTTAGCTTGAGGCCATGGCTCTGGCACCAGTTGTCTGTTTCTATGAGGCCCTTTTGGAGGATGCTTGTGTCGGCTGGAGAGTCGATTATGGCACCCAGTTTGCAGTCATCTGTGAACTTGGTCAGCCACAGTCCTTCCGTGTTGGCCTGTACCTCCGAGAAATATATACCGAACAAGAGAGGTCCCAGGACTGAGCCTTGTGGGACACCACTTGTAACTGGTTTGGAGTCTGACATGGCTCCAGCAATTCTAACCATGTGGGTTCTGTCCTTGAGCCAGTTTGCAATCCATCTATTGACATAGGGGTTTATATTTAAGCTGGTGAGCTTATCTATAATGCCCGAGTGGGGTATTGTATCGAAGGCTTTTGCGAGGTCCAGGTAGGCTGTGTGGACCACCTTCCCCTCGTCAATGGCCTTGGTGACTGTTTCAAAGAAATCGACCAGGTTTAAGAGGCAGGATCTGCCCTTAACAAAGCCGAACTGGGTAGGATCCAGTGTCTGTAGGTCCCCAATATCTTTATTTATGAGGTCCATGATGATCCTTTCCATAGCTTTGCAGACCAAGCTAGTCAGGCTTATGGGGCGATAGTTTCCAGGATCCATTGAGGCACCACCTTTATGGAGAGAGACCACTGTTGCTGTACGCCACTCTTTGGGCACATATCCTGCAGTAAGGCTGAGAATGAACAGTAGTTTTATGTTTGGGTTTAGCTCTTCTTGGAGTTCATGTAGGACGCAGCCTGGGACACCGTCTGGTCCCATTGAAGCTGTGTTTTTTGCTTTGGAGAGGGCGGCTCTTACCTGAGCATCTGAGATGTCAGGGGGGTAGCACTCTGCTGGGATAGATACTTGCCCTTTTGGTGGGGAGAATTTTGCGCTGAACCTGTCAGCTAGGATGTTGGCAATGTCTGTGGGTTCAGTGTATTTTTTGTCATTTTGGACTAATTCTGAGCATATCTGGGAATTACCACCCAGGTTCCTAACATAACTAAAGAAAACCTTGTGATTATCCTTAGTGTCCTGTGCAATTTTTCTCTCGAAGCTGGCCTTAGACAATTTTATGAGTGCCCGTATTTTTTTGCTAATACTGATCAGTGATGCCTTCCCTTTTTGGGATTTTGCTCTATCATTTAGTAGCTTCCTCCTTCTACTGTATAGTTTGTTTATGGCTGGGGTCCACCAGACAGGACGTCTGCCTTTGGAGGATTGGGTCTTGGTTTTATTTGGGATCGCATGATCCATGCATTCCTGAAGGTGTTCATAGAATGTGTTTATAAAGGATTCTGCGGTCTGGGCCGTATTTTCCACAGGCCCGGGGGCTTTGAAGGATTCCAACTTGGTTTTGAGGAGTTTGAAATTTGGTTTAGTGAAGTTTTTCACTGTGGTTTTCTGGGCATGGGGTGGGGTCGGATGTGAATATCCAGTGAGATTAGTTTATGGTCTGATCTTACCAGTGAGGGATACACTTCTGGTCTGGAGCATAGAGTCCCCATGTTGGTGATGATCAGGTCCAGTATGTTTTCCCCTCTTGTGGGAGTGGTAACAAGTTGTTCCATAGCATTTCAGTTTATAAATTCTAGGAACCTTTGGGCTAGGGTGTTGGAGCTAGAGTAATGTTCCCAGTCTATGTTTGGGTAGTTGAAGTCGCCCAATATAATGGTGTTTGGAGAGACCTTCATATTTTCCAGTGTTCTCAGGAAGGCCGAGTGGGGTTCCTGGGTTTGGGAAGGTGGTCTGTAGCAGGCTATAAACTGGAAGGCAGTTTTACCCACTGTTAGTTGCACATGGGTAGTCTCTGATGCTTCGTGCTTTGCCACCAACCTGGAGGTGTGGGTATCTTTGATAAATATCGATACTCCCCCTCCTTTTGTGGTTCGGTCCAAGTTTTGGGGCGAAAAGCATGGTATGAGGTATAACCTGGTAGTGCTGGGGTGCTCTCGAGCCCTGAACCAGGTTTCTGTTACTGCACAGATATCGATGTTCTCCATGCTAAGGAGAGTTTCGAGTGTGTGCATCTTGAGGTTTAGACTTCTGGCGTTGAGTAGCATTACTCTTAGTTTCTTATCCCTTGTGATACCTATTGAGGTGGGTTTGTCTTTTGAGCCTTGCCTAAAAAAGGCACTATGGGGTAGCAAGAGCCTTTGCCAATATCCGAAAGCCCAGGGGTGACAGGTGCAAGCCGTCCCTAGCGAAGCATCGTGGCTTGTCGAGCATATCATCCCAAGCTGACAGGCATTGGATCCCCTTTGAATGACACCAGTACTTAAGCCAATTGTTGAAATTGATCATCTTGTCTTCATATTGTGGCATCATTCTTGGTGAGGGTAAGATGCTACTCAAGGTTAGGGTCATACCGGCCTGGGCTACATGCTCAGAGAGCTTCTTTATGTCTCTTTTCATGTAGTCCAGGGAGGTACGTCTCAGGTCATTCACACCAGCATGGGCAATGACTGAGTCATATTTGTACTTGCCTTGGAGTGACCCCAGTGCTTGTGTTATGTGGCGGATCCTAGCGCCTGACAGGCTGCTCACCGTGACCCTCTCCTTGTTCAGCCTGGTGAGCGGGACGTTAGTGTGCCTGACGATAGAGTCACCTATTACAAGTGTATCAGGTGTATTGTTTAGTCTTAAGGGCTGTGACTGTTTGGCACACTGGCTTTGTGAGATATGTGTTGCACGTGTTTTGTTTTGGGGTAGCGGTTGCTTGGGTGTCGGCTTTGGAGGTCTCTGATGCTTAGGCAGATCTTTATTTAGAGCCTCCGAGTATGTTTTTGTGTGATTATGTGTTTGGTTTGCTGTCGTGGTAGGTCTATGTGAGACTGGAATTGTAGTGAGTGTGGTTTCCTTCTCCTCCTGACTGGTTATGCCAGTACTGAGTTGAGAGAGCTTAGCCTCCAGTTTGGCTATATGGTTGCATCTCTCACATGTGTTGGAATTTGTTGGGAGGAGGAGAGGGTTGTCTGTGTACATGAGGCAGTTGTAACATTGCCTCAAGATTCCCAGATTCACCAGCTGGACCGGAGAGGAGATTGACAACTGACCTTTGGACATGCTAGAATAATATTGGGAATTCCTTAATAATTGAAAACAAGGGCCAGTGGGGAGTGAGGGTGTAGTGCTTTTAATTTTTAGTGCTGACTTATATAATTGCTTTAGTGAGCAAGTGCCAGGTAACTTAAGTGCAATGTGTTACAGGTAACTTAAATGCAAAAACGACAAACAGTAACTTTCTTTCAAGTGAAACAAGGAAATAAGCACAGTAAGCAATGCAGATATCACTAGTGATCCACAAAAGCGCTGAGAAGCCGCGTATTAGGTGGAATTAGCGTTCCAGGGAAATAACAAGCAAACAAACAACAAGCATATAAACAAAGCTAGATTCAGCAGGCCTGGATCTAGTCTATACTACAGCAAACAAGGTGTACCAATTTCAGTAAGATACAGTTCAAATATTCAGGCACTATAAACCTTTATATTTTATGTTGAATTGTTCTCCTGTGACGTGCTTGTGATAAAAAGAATTACTGTAACTGTAAATGTAACTTACAGTGCTGATTGTCAGAATACCGACAGTCATGTAGAAAGTAGTGCTGTAGTGTTTCTAAATGTGGGTATGTCTGTCTACATTTTTATGGGAAGTATCTCAAGTAATATGGCGGATGTTTTGTGCGTTCCCAGCAGTAGTGGCAGCGTGTAGACTACTGTAAGTAAGTCAAAGGTATATGCCCTTTTCCCTACTGTACTGTGATCCTGGAGTTGGTACACATATATATATATATATATAGTTAGAGTGGGTGTGGGTGGCACAGCCCCCCCCCCAGATTGGGGGTGGGGGTGTAGCCCCCCACCTAATTTGGTTTTATATCGTCCAGTTTCTGTTAAGAGGGTACTAAGTATTTAAGTTCTGGAAAAAGTTAGTCATTGGTGTTCTAAGTGTGCATGTCTATGGTTTACAAGTTAGTATTTTGAAACTTAGCATTGTAAAGTTTCAGTATAACGAGTGTTAGTATTTTGAAAATTAAGCATTTTGGTCTTGGTCAAATGAAAGTCTGTCAAATGAAATTTCAGTCGTGAAGTAGACCTGCATCCGTACGTCACCTTTATCCCCATACTTTGAGCGGAAGTGTAAGTGTGACATGTGGCATCTTAAGTGCTAAAAGGCTTTGGTATACTGGCAGATGTTGGGTTATCCTTGGCAGGAGCTCATTTCAGTTAGAAATACTGCAACAGTGATATGGAAGGACATTTTTTTTTATATTTGTTCTTGCTGCATCCCATCACCTATTATTACCATCTCATGGCTGCCATTGTACACTTCTAAATTTTTTTGATTTATCAATACGGAATGAATTTTTTGTCATAAAGTTGATTTGTTTAATCACAGCACATGATTAACATAAGTCAATGAAGATTACAAAAATTGTTTTGCCATTATTATAACACTACATTAACACAGTACATTATAAGACTCACATACATCTAATACCTTCAAATAAAAAAATGGACAGCTTCATAACCATTACAACATGCAAAATACTGTTGCCTGAGAAGCTGTGCTAAACGTTTTTGTTCTGTAGTGTTATTATCAAAAAGCATTTGCTTAACAGCAATCTTTCTAAGCTTGTGCATATTATCAAGGTAATCCCTTATTTTCTACCTAGCATTCTACAGTTGATCCTCTTCTTGTTCTGTGAAATTCCCCCATTCTGCAACACTTTAACACATTGGTCAGTCCATCTAAATAATTCTTACTTCACTATAGCTCCCTTTCTTTTATTTCCACCCTATTTTTAAGTTACCTTAATTTTATCCCACTCCCTAGCTATTTTTTTCAGAAGTAATTTCTATTCTCTCAAATAGCTCCCGAATAATCTCTACCACACATTCCTTAAATTCTTCTTTTTTTCAGCAGATAGGTGGGAAAGCTCCAGTGTCTTATTTTTATTTTGTTACCCTGGGTTTTTATTTTAATTATTATCGGAGCATGATCTGAAATAGTTATTAGGTGCATATCAAGACTTTTAATTAAATGCACATGTTCCTGTGAAATATAAATTCTGTCTAGCCTAGCCCAGTTTTTATATCTTGGGGAATAATATGTAAATTCACTATGAGCTCATATTACTGACTTCACATCTTCCATGCTAAATATTTTCATAAATTTCTTCAAAAATCTACCCTCCTTTGTTATACTTTCCCTTCTGGGTCCCCAGAAACATCTTCAATGTTGCAAATCAAATTCCATTCCTTACCTATAATATTCCTTGCTGAAAACTGATTATTTCTCACAGAATTTTCTTAAGCTTCATTATAGCAGTTTTACGTGGAATATACATACATGCCAGTGTAATCCTCCTCGCTTGCCAGTACAGCCTTAGCACCACAAATCTGCAATTATCCTTTTTATCCTCTTCTATCACTACTGGTTCTCCTCTTGCAATTACTATAAGTACTCCTCTTTTCCTTCATCCCAGATATTCCACTGAAAAACCATCCTGAAAATCCATCTTTATCAAATTCACATGTTCAGTCCTTTCCAAGTGTGTCTCCTGTAACATAGTTATTTACACTCTAAATTTTTAATATAGTTCATTCTTTTTTGTATTTATCTGTGAGACCACGGATATTTAAAAACATTACAGAAAGCATTATTGTTTTAAAAAGTTATTATTCCCACCTTGTATGTGTAACACCTTTTTTGTTAAATGTCTAGTTCCAGATTTTGTTTTGCATGCATAAACTGTTTGGCAGGTTGAACTTTTATATAGTCGTTTCTTGTCATATCCATTTCAGCCTATGTCACATCTTACAAAACTTTTTTGTTTTACTGAAAGCCTTCAAACAAAATAACAAACCCCCAATACCTCCCTAAAACCTATTAATTTAATACTAACACACAAAAGTATGTGCATCTACAAATATTGAAGTTTCATCTTCCTAGGAACAAATGTCCCACACTGACAGCCACACTTACATACTTGAGTTAACCTAAAAGAAAGGTTATCCAAGTTAAGATGCATGGTGCAGTCTGTGCATCTACTAAGTACTAACTGGTTTTGTCTCATCTTTTTATTAACACAAATGCTCTTGACAAGATAGTACACACACCCACCAGTGCTTCAAACATACCGGGTATGGTACTCACCAATGTGGGAATGCACTGCTACACCCAACCCCCTCTCCTCTGCCAGTGTCACACTCTCACTGGTGAGGTTGGATCACAAAGCTGTCTCCTTTGAAATAAAAAAAATCAACCTGGTAACCCCAGCAAAACATCTATTAGTTAGGAATTATTCCAAAGCAAAATACATCCTATCAAGCCATAGTCTGTAAAAATTCAGTGCCCCTCCCAACCCCGAGTTCACAGCAACCTATGTAGAATTGTTCTCAGAGACCCTATAACAACCATGTAAATGGTTGTATAGAGCCTGCTGTACCTACTAGAAGTAAGCCTAAAACAAACTTTAAAAACAAACCCCACTGAAGGGATTCTAACCTTAATAGGGTATATAACAAAAGGAAAGAAGTCATGGCTAAAATCAGGAAGAAAAGCTCCCATCATGATAGCAGCTCTCTAATTAAACTAAATAGCAACTAAGAGGGCTTATAAAGTCCAACAAGGCCAATTATGAAGTCAGCTAAGCCTGACAGGTAGGGTAAGAGTGAATTACATAGGAAAAAAAATGGAAATTGTGGGAACAATACATCCCGAAAAATGTTTTGGAGGAGAAATGAGGTTTAAGAGAAGGCAGAAACTGACTAATTTATATAATGTCACTAAGCTTATATGATATATAACAATAGATATGAATTACAATGCTTGTAAATGTGAACTTAATATGGTTTGATTACTTTTATTTAAATGTAAGTTTGCCTATGTCACAAGTGGTAATTTAATAAAAATGCTTAAAAAAGATAGTCTCACAGGCTAAAGACACCAAACCACAAGCCTTTCTACAGCTATGTCCATAACCTCAGAGGCAGCACACACCAGTGTGGCAAACTGGTGGCAGATGCTGCCACCTTCACTAAGCAGAGTGACATAGCAAATTTGCTGGCTGACAAATTCAACTCAAACTCAAACCCAGCCCAGTCTAGCTTAGTCAAAGGAAAGTCTAGTACACCTGGTGGACTTCTTTGAGAAGGTCACCACAACAATGGACAAGAGAAAAATGGTGCATACTGCCTACCTGGACCTGGCTAAGGCATTTAATACAATACCTTACTCGGGTATAGTGGACAAACTCACCAAACTGGGCATAAACTCCTACATAACTCAATGGATTGCCAGCTGGCTCACAGACAGGACCCACAAAGTCAGGACTGGTGAGACCACTTCCAGTAAGACATTGGTCACCAGCAGGGTATGCTGGGACTGCTTATTTGGCATCTACTTCTCAAAGAAAAAGGCTAACGTCAAGGGCCTTTGGCTGACCAAGTTCACAGATGACTTCAAATTAGGAGCTATCATAGATTCCTCCCATGAAACAAATGTCTTACAAGAGGGTCTAATACAGACAAATGACTGCTGCCAAAGTCATGGACCAAAACTCAATGCCAAGAAATGTATTATAGTGCCTTATGAAAAAACTGTCACCACTCAGGCTAATTACTCCACTGGTAAGATACCCCTAAGAGTTAAGTCAGTAGTCATGGATCTGGGAACATATGTAGACAGCAATTTGGCCTTTGACCAACATGTGGCTAAGGTAGTAAGAAAATCATTCTATGTCACCCATGTTGTAAGTAAGGGCATGGCATCCAGGTCCACGGAAGTCACAGAGCTACTTTAATTGGCACTGTTCAGATCCATTGTTGAGTACAATGCCTCCTTCAGCATGTACCTGACCAAACATATGCAATAGTTGGAATGCCCACAAAGGTTCCTCACCAAGAGGATCTAACGTATAAACACATTGTCCTATATGGATTGCCTTAAAGCCCTATCTTTATACCCTGTCTCCTACAGGTTACTGAGAGGCAAGCTATACCTGTCTCCTACAGGTTACTGAGAGGCAAGCTATACCTGACATACAAGGCATCCTCAGATCCAGCTCTTATGTATCTTTTGCATATCTGCAAAATGAACAACATCAAAACCACTAGATCCAAGAATTTAAATTTTGCTTGTGACATAAATAAGACAAGTTTTCGAGACAGATGTCTGCCTCAGGGAATCCCCATGCTCTGGAACAGGCTCGCCATTCATGTGAAGCACAGTCCATCCCTAACCATGTTTAAGCATAACATTGACAAATGGCTGGGAAATCAGGAATTAACGCTGAGCATGGCCACTCCTCCGTGTCTCTGTCAGTGGCAGAAAGTAATGCCCAAACATACCCCGCCCTACTCACATAACCTCAGGAAACTTTACAACCAACATACCCACTCCTAATAAATGCCCATGATACATAGGAATGCAATTAGGATGGACTGCACTTCTACACTTATAAAGGCCCTGGTGGTTGTTAGCCTTGTATATACCTATGAACTTATGACCTAGCGAAGGCGTGTCTACAATTTAAAAAGGCATCAATCCTGTAGTATTTAGTGAAGGTATGTACAGAAGGCCTGGCGGTCACTTACAGTATAACCATGGTATCCATCCCTTTGTAAAATGCCCCAGAGGATGTTACTGCCATGATAGAATGAGCACAAGGACATGGGGAGAAGGATTTGCCATGCAAAGAATAAAAATGGAGATGGTCTTAGAAATCCAGCTTGAAATGGTTTAGATACTAATTGACCCAGTTTTGAATCCATGGACGAGACAAAACAATTGTTCAGACTTTTGAATGGGTTTGGTTTTGTCCAGATGGAATCTTAGTTGTCTGTCAACATCTAGAGTGTGTAGGAGCCTTTCCCTTTGATTCTTTGGATTGGGAAAGAAAGTTGGAAGGTTTATGGCCGGACTGAGAGCTTGTTCATTATTTTGGGCATGAATAAAGAGTTAGCCCTCAGGGTCGCCCTGTCCTTGTGAAAAATAAAGTGGGGAATGGCCATGATTGCCTGTAGCTCTGAAATTCTCCCAAGTCAGTGCCAGAAGAAGAACAGTTTTTCCAGGTGCAGAATTTGAGATTTGTTGATGTTGCTGGCTCAAAAGGAGGTAAGGTAAGCTTTTTCAGCACAAAGTTGAGGTCCTAAACTAGGGTTATGGACTTTGCTAGTGATTTAAGAAGCAGAATACCTTTAAGGAATAGCTTGACCTCAGGTCTAGACATAAGTGGGTGATTAAGAGGTAAACAGGCAAAGATGGCCAACAGGTGAGCTTTGATAGAAGAATATGTCAGATCTGTTTGCATGAGCCCACATAGGTACTTCAGTATGGAAAGTACCTCTGATCTGTTGGAGTTCTGTCCAGTCCTATGGCAGCAAATTGAAAATCTCTTCCATTTGGCTATGTAGGATTTTTAGTGTTGGGTCTCCTGGCTTCTTGGAGAACCTGAATTACATCCTTGTATAAATGGTGCTTGTGAGGAATTAGAACCCTATCATCCACAGGGTTAAATTTTGGGATGACAGGTTGGGGTGTAATAGAGGCCCTTTCTGCAGTGTGATGAGATCCATTTGAAGTGGTAGTTTGCAGCATGTGCCCCTGGCAAGATGAAAAAGAAGAGGAAACCAACGCTGTCTTTGCCAAAAGGAAGTCACCAGCAAAAGTTTTTTTTTTTTTTGTTTTTTTTTTTAATCTTTAGAACTACTTTTGGAATGACAGTCTGTGTGTGTGGGGGGGCATAGAGGAATTTTCCTGTCCACTGAAAGGAGAAAGCATCTGCCTCCAGGCTGAAGGGCAAGGGCCCATCATGTAGAAGAGGGGGAGCTGTTCACTGTTTTCTGATGCAAACAGGTGTATCTGAGGTGTGCCCAAACACTGAAGGGTGCCCAAGAAAACCTGATTTCTCATGGTTCATTTGAGAGGGCCATCCAAGGTCCTGCTTAAATCATCTGCCAACACACTGTATTGTGATGTGATGTATGTGGCTTTGAGCAAAATGTTGTTCTGCATGGCAATGTCCCAGGCTCTCTGTGCCAATCTGCAAAGGTGGTATGATCTGGTTCCTCCTTGCTTAAGTACCACATGACAATTGTGTTGTGTATGATCACTCTTAGGGGACCTGGTTTCCAGGCATGAGAGAAAACATGAAGAGCTTGGATTAGGGTCCTCATTTCCTTCAAGTTGATGTGCTCTTTTAATAGTTTTGGCTGCCACTTGCCCTGTACTCGGTGAGTCCTTGTCCAGGCTTCCCATGCCTCACCTGAAGCACCTATGTACACTTTCTCAACTAGGGCTTAAGAAGTGAAGTGGAGTCCTGGATTGAGTGTCACCTGGTCTTTCCACCATAAGGATTCCCTTTTGAGGCAAAGTAGTTAAGAAATCACTGTGTCTAAAGGGTAAGAATGTGAGACCATGCTGTTTGCAGGTACCACTGGATTTTCTTCTTAAGCCCTTAAGATCTCCCTGGCTGAGCAGTGGCAGGAGGAGGCAAGGCTGTGATGAAGTCTGTCAGGCTCTGCACTTTTTCCTGAAGTAGATAAGGGGGTATACATGAAAAAGATCATAATACCTCTCCTGAGATTAAGCAATCTCTTTTCCTTCCCACTGAATAAGGTCTTTCATTTTAGAAATAGTGTCCAAGAAAGAAATCTCCTAAACTGGAGAGACAGAAGAGATATTTTCCTGTAATTCTGACTAAAATTGAGCAGGAGGAGATACGATGTATGTAATCAAGTCCTTTTTCTGATTCTGAAAAGTACTCCACCCCAGATGAGGAGGGGGCACAGTTTCTTTTAAAATGAGAAGATGATTAAAGGGACTGAAAACCTCTGAAAAACCCTTTGGCAAAACTAAACTATTAATCCTTTGACCCCTTTACACAAGATGGAATGGAAGACAATAAAAGGTGCTTGTGTTTTAGGATCTTTTTTCCTTGGGGTATCTAACTTAATTGTTTATATGTATCAGGCATATGGACCTCCATAAGGAATGTGCTAACTGCCCTTGTACTAACAAAAGAAAACAATGTTCTCCATTCATAGCAGCTGCTTTAAGTTCATTCTTGGTGGATGTGCCTGGTTTCTGACCCTAGCAATGTCCCAAAATGCAACACCAGAGGGATCAGGGACATGAGATTGACAATCCTAGGACTCAGCTATAGTCACAGTGAATTAGTTGGTCTCAGACTTGGAAAAAGAGGCTGATGGCAGGGTAGCTTCAGTATCTTGTTTTTAGTTTCATTTTCTTTGCCTGATAATGCATATATGACAAAGGAGAATTTTTAGTCATGGACAGCAGAGTGAGGTTTCAGACGTTTGTTCTCCAGAAATATGTTCAGACTGTTAAGCCGACTGCAAACAGTCTTACGGGTATGCAAAAGACAAATCTCTCACACATTTATGTCACGCGAGTCCTCCAAACAAGAAAGATTGGTTGTATGGGAATTCTTGCATAGGATTTGTCTACTGCATAGATATTTTCCCTTTCTGCTAGGCATATGAGAAAAATTTACCACAACTTTTAATTAAAAATAAAAAGGTCCACAGAGGAGTACTTATCTGCCCAGAAAGCCGATGAACAAATTGACCACTGAAAATGAAGCTGCAGCATAGATGAGTGCCTGATTGAACTCAGTAAGAAAGTTCTGACTTTTGGCACCCATACATCTTTTATACTACCATGCCCTTGTGCTGCCTTTAATGCATGGCGCATGTGGAAGGTGCCTAAAAGCTTTTGTATACCAGCAGACATCCAGTGCTTGGCAGGATAGATCCCCTAAAGCTTTATGCTACTACAACAATGATCTAATGATGAATATCAATAAGGAAAATGAAAAATAAGGGAAGGTGTGTTTAAAAGTAATGGATATAAAAAATAGGGATGTGAAAATGAGAAGTTGAGAACAAAGACTGCTGAGTGCTATTGTGAAGTTTTAATAAGTCAGTCTGTAAGCATCATAGAAAGATAAGAGTTGTCCTCCATTTAATCGAGTTTGCAGTACATGTGTTAGACAAAGAAAAATTTTGGTACGGTATGTACAAGTAAATAAAAGTGCAATCAGAGATGAGACTTTGTATGCGGTTTTAACAGAAACACAAAAATCAACAGTACCAACAAAAAGCTCTAATTGGTACTACAGAATATTGATTAATCTTGTGTTGCCTTCCTGGAGGCACAAAGTGCAACACAAGGGTGGGTACTAACAAAGAATTAATGGTAGCTGGACTGATGTGTCTTGTAGCTGCTATAATCTGTGAAGTGAACAGGTTTAGTATTGTAAAGGTAGAAAATGCATCTGAAGCAGTGAAACAGGAAAGACTTTTAGCAGGAATATATTTAACATACTTATTAACATCATATATTACATAGGTTCAAAGGTAGGTACTAGGCTATTGGCCCTAGGGCCTATATAAACCTAGCCAAACAATACCCTGGCTTTTGCCTCCCAAGAAAATTATTTTCCTGTGCCCCTGTCAAGCAGAGCCACAGAAGTGATCCCCGGGGTGAATTTCCTATCTCCCATCCAATCATCACAATTTTTCTTGAAGAGTGCTAATGAGGAGCTTTCTTTGACATAGATGGGTAGTTTGTTCCAGAGTATGGGAAATCTCTGGGACAGGAATCTATCCCTCCAGCATGTTCTGTTTATCGTGGTGACAAGGTTTAGGTCCCTAGAGCATGTAGCTCGGAGGGATTGGAATTTCTTTAAGTGGAGCATGTCCAACAGCTCTGGGTTTGACATAGCTTTGTATGTTAGGCAGAGATCATCTCTGAGTAGGCGATATGCGACGGAGTAAAGCTGGAGTTTCTTGAGATGGTCTGCATAGGGCATCTGTTTGAGGCTGGCAATCCTCTTTGTGAGGTATTTCTGTGGCCTTTCCAGTTGTTGTAGATGTCTTGTGAGGTACATACCAAAAGGGGCATTGTACTCTTATAATGGGTCTAATGAGTGATGAGTAGAGGGGAACAATGACCTCTTTTTTCCTGGATGAGAAACCTTTTGTGATGAGGTATGTCACGCAGAAGGATTTCCTGACTACTGTGGCGATGTGATTATCAAAGGAGAGACTACTGTCCACCTGTGCCCCAAGGTCTCATCACATGTTCGGTGTTAAGTAGACTACCGCCTATGTAGTAGTTCATGGGTACAGAGTTTTTACCAAAAGGGACGACAATGCACTTTTTGACATTGAGCTTGTGGCCATGGCTTTCACACCAGGCATCTGTCTCAGTGAGGCCTTTTTGTAGGATGTCCACATCATTAGGAGTTTTGATTATGGCTCCTAGTTTGCAGTAATCTGCGAACTTTGTTAGCCAAAGACCTTCTGTGTTAGCCTGTACTTCAGAGAAGTAGATACCAAACAAGAGAGGACCTAGGAATGAACCCTGTGGTACTCCACTTGTCAATGGTCTGAAGTTGTATTTAGAATCTGCTACTTTCACAGTGTGGGTTCTGTCAGTGAGCCAGCTGGCAACCCATCTTGTGACATAGGGATTTATACCTAGTTTAGTGAGTTTATCTATAATTCCAGAGTGGGGGATAGTGCTGAATGCCTTGGCAAGATCTAGATAGGCTGTGTGGACCACCTTACCCCTCATTTACGGATTTGGTGACCGCTTCAAAAAAGTCTATCAGGTTTAGGAGACATGATCTGCCTTTTACAAACCCGAACTGGGTAGGGTCCAGAGTTTGGAGATTACCAATGTCATTGTTTATAAGTTCTGTGACGATACATTCCATAACCTTGCAGACCAGGCTTGTCAGGCTAATGGGGCGGTAGTTCCCGGGGTCCGTGGTGGCTCCCCCTTTGTGGAGTGGGATAACCGTTGCTGTGCGCCATTCAGTGGGCACAAAGCCTGACGTGAGGCTATGATTGAACATGTTACTTAGGTGGGGTGCCAGTTCATTCTGTAGTTCATGTAGAACGCAGCCTGGGATGTTGTCAGGTCCCATGGATGGTGTGTTCTTGGCTTTGCAGAGAGTGTTTTTTACCTGTACAGCTGTGATTACAGGAACTTTGAATTCTTCCGGTATAGAGATGGGCCCTTCAGGGGGTGAGAGAGAGGTAAAGTTAGCACTGAACCTATCTGCCAAGATGTTGGCAATATCAGTTGATTCTGTATATTTAGTGCCATTGTGCTGTAACTCAGAGCAGATCTGAGTGTTGCCTTTGAGATTCTTGACATAGCTATAGAATGCTTTGTGGTTGTCTTTAGAATCGGTGGCGATTTTGCTTTCGTAACTAGCATTGGAGGATTTTATGAGGGATCTCAGCTTCTTACTGAGGCTCACCACGGAGTTCCTCCAATCATGGGATTTTACTCTTTTTTTGCAACAGTTTCTTTCTTCTGTTGTAGAGTTTGTTTATGGCAGGGGACCACCACACTGGCTTCCTTTTTTTGGAGGATAGCATCTTTGTTCGGTTAGGGATTGCACGATCCATGCACTCGTTTAAGTGCTTATACAGTGCATTTGTATGGGATTCAGCAGTTGTACCTCTAATGCCCATCAGCATGGGTTTCATGAAGTTTGCCACTTCTGTCTTAAGAAGTGTAAAGTTGGCTTTGGAGAATTTATTTACGGTGGTTTCCCTAATGGGGAGTGGGGGCAGGATGTGGATGTCTAGGGTGATTAGCTTGTGGTCGGATCTGACAAATGAGAAATTGACCTCTGGTGTGGAACACTGGTTGCCCATGTTGGTAATGGCCAGGTCTAGGATACTGCTGTCCCTGGTGGGGGTGTGGATAAGTTGATGAATTCCAGAAAACTTTGAGCACAAGAGTTGGTACATGAGTAGTTTTCCCAGTTAATGGTGGGGTAGTTGAAATCGCCCATTATTAGGGTGTTAAGCTGTACCCTAATATTTTCCAGTGTATCAAGAAATGATGAGTGGGAATCCTGGGGCATGGTGGGGGATCTGTAGCAAGCTACAATTTGGATTGCAGTCTTGCCCAGAGTTAGTTGCACTTGGATAGTCTCGGATGCATTATGCTGAGCAACTAGCCTCTGCCTATAGTGTTTTGGTCCAGGTTAGGTGGCTGAAAGGTGTGGTATGAATTATAGCATGGAAATGCAGGGGTGCTCTCTGGAGCCTTGAACCAGGTCTCTGTCACTGCACAGATGTCGATGTTCTCCATTTTAAGGAGTGCCTCGAGTGAGTGCATTTTGAGGTTTAGACTTCTAACATTAAGTAGCATTACCCACAGATTTTGCTTGCTTGGACCTGTTACGGTGGTGAACTTACCATTTGAACCTTGCCTAAAAAAGGCACTATAGGGATGGCAAGAGCCTTAGCTAGTATCCAGAATCCCAAGCACGACAGGTGCAGGCCATCTCTGGCAAAGCATCGTGGTTTGTCGATCATGTCATCCCAGGCAGACAGATACTGGATCCCCTTAGAATGACACCAGAAGCTTAGCCAATTGTTCAATTCAATTATAAAGGAGAAAAACCAATGCAAATATTATTTTCATTCATTATATACATATGATTTCTGTATTAATTATTATTCAGTTTAACATTACACAGATTGTTAATGTCATGCCATGCCTTTCACAAAATATCACTCCTAACAGTATTCTATGTACTGTTCCCACATATTCCATTAATGTCTATACAGTTTGCTCCTTCCCTTCCCTAAAGATCCCAACTCCAATTCTTTTATCCCATTCAAAATATTTGATTATTCTGTTACAGCTGGTTTTATTTGTTTTCCAGTTTTTAGTAATTGCTTTTTGGCAGTCAACAGCATAAAACATAGTAGAGCCTTAATATGTTCAAGAAATTCAGTTTCTACAACACAACTCAAAATAATCATTTCCTAAGATAAAACAATTTCCTCCCCCCAACATTTCTGACAAAAAGTAACCTGTAGGGAATTTCTAAAATCTATCAGCTCATTACATTCTCAAAAAACATGTCCCCAGGCTCTTGTCTCTATTGCATGACACATCCAACAATTGTTGTCTACCTGTGAAAGCATTCAATGAAGTTTGCCAGGGTATAAAAATACCGTGCAAACACTTTCATGCAAAAATCCTAAAATGTTTATATTTTGTTGAACGCTTGGGAACCATACAAATATCATCCCATTGTTTCTTTGAAGATTCTCTTTCCACTGTCATTTTCTATTCTATTTCTTCCAATTGGTTTTCAAAGTCATCATGCATGATTTCATATGCCCTACTATTTATCCCTTTTTTACCACAGTTTCTGTTCTAGACTCTGCTATAAACTCAACCAGAGCTGTTCTTCCATTTAATTCTCCCCTGTCCCTTTCTCTATGCCTATACTCTTTGTTATCAATCTGTGATGGGGAAGGCATTCTCCAGTCCACAGTCAAAATTTCTGCTTGGCCTAATGCCACTGTAAGATTTTACCTACACTAGCTATTTGCTCCAAATATCTTAGTTCCAATGTTAATTTTCTACAATATGTTCTAGCTCCCTCTTGCCTATTTTTTGTGCCCCCTACCTGCAGTAATCCCTATCAGTAAAACCTCATTCCTCCATTCTTGTGTTGGCTTAGTTCTCAGAAAATGTTCTGCTGCTACTTAAATACACTACTCTACATGGTTACTATTCTTCTAAAGTGTCTGCACCCCCCTCTAAATTTAATATCATTTTCACCTGTAGTCTTCTGCTTGTGTTATGTATATAAGCCTCAAGTGTGTAGCTTTCAAATACCCCTTCAAATTTGGTAATCCTAAACCACTTTGTTCTGTGGGGGAAAACTTATCCCACTTAATTCTTGCCCTCTTTCTCTCCCAAATAAATGCATTCAATTCTTTATTAACTATAGTCTGCAGCTTCTTCTCTGGTTGATAAAATATGCCTGAACTGTATAAAATATTAAAGGGAATAAAATGTTCTCTCACTGCTTGTACCTTACTATCCTCATATCCATAAGTAAAGAGCTTCCAACTTCTGAATATTTGTATTAATTTGTTTAGTTTTTTTCCCCACATATCACTGCTACCATAATAGAATCTGTTTTAATCCATGTCCCCATGAAAATGGGTCTTGCTGAACCAGACCACATGTGGGAACATAGTTTACTGCTATACCCTTTGTTTTATTTTCATTTATTTTATATCTCCTGAAAAAAACTGAAACTGTCTCAAAATGTCCCACACCACTGAAATATCCTTTTCTGGATTTATCAGATACAAAATAATACCTGCAAATAAGACTATTTTTTTTGAGTACCATACCAGTTATACCCTTCAATTTCTGAGTCACTTGTTTTCTTTGACAATGGATCTAAGAATAAAGCAAACAACAAAAGGAACAGAGGACACACTTGCCCGGTTCAGCTTATCAGAATGGAACCTTCCCAACCTTGATTCTTGTCTCTTCATAATTATCTCCATCATTCTATCAGAAAATGTTAACACTGCCACTGGCCTACACATAAAATCCCAGCTAACTCACTTGAATCCATTCTCTGCATCCAGACCCACTACGAGCAATACAGGAATCTTTTTGCACTCTGCTTTCCTTTGAATCTTCATCACAAATGGTCTGTTTTCTCTTTTATGTTGTCAAATGTTTGCCTCACCTCCATAAAACCACACTGATCTATATTTATCAGTTTGGCAACCCTTTTAGCCATTCGCTTTGCTTGTATAGGCAAGAATATAATATAGGCCTCTCCTGTCTGGCATTTACTTTTCTGAAATAAAAGCCAACCAAAGGGCACTGGCTAAGTTTGCTGACGACTGACTGCAAGCTAGGAGGAGTCTTTGAATACCCAAATGACAAAAACATTCCGCAGGAAGTTTTGTTCCAAATAAATAAATAAATGATGCCAAAATCATGGAATGAAGCTAAATTCCAAAAAAATAAAAATGCATTACTGTATCTTGGGGGAAGTCAATTACCCCAGTGAACTACCTCACTGACAATAAAGCCCCTAAGAGATGACCCAACTGTTTGGGATTTTGGAACTTATGTGGACATGAGCTAACTTTTGATGAGCATGTGTCTATTGTTGTAAAAAAAGTCTTTCCATACTGCACAATTTATAAACAAAGGGAATGTGTTTAGATATATGGATGTCATCGCCTCCCTTTACTCAGCCTTCATTATAACAGTCATTAAATATAATGCCTCCTTTGGCATACAGCTGTCTAGACACATGCAACAACTTGAACACCCACAAAAATCAATTATTAAAAGGAGACAAGGCCTTAACATTTCTTACATGGAATGACTCAAAGCCCTATTACTACATTTGGTATCCTACAGACTGCTAAGAGGTGACTTGTGTCTAGCATACAAGGCATCCAACACATTACTGATAGATTTATTGAACATCACCAAGTCAAATGCCATCAGAAATACTCAGTCTAGGGATCTAAATATCTTTTGCAATATGAACAGAACAGTTTGGAGGGACAGGTATACCTCACAGAGGATACTGTTACTAAGGGGAGATTACCCATCCACATAAAACAAAGTTCATCCCTGTCCATATTCAAGTGCAAATTAGATCTATGGCTGCAAAGCAGAACATTTACCCCAGGACTGCCCCAGTACTACTAATGGACAAAGACAGTTCCTAAATGCTTTATCTCATGCATGGGGCCCCTCCAATTATCTATGGCATGATGCCAGTTAATCTCAATAGGGGTAATATACAATCATCAAACATGGGATGGGTAAGGATAATATATACCAAATGAAATAGATTATTTCAAGCACAAAAAAGGGAAACTGGCTAGACTTAAAATGTCCCGCAAGGGCAGCTAGCCTAGTACTTACCTATGAACCTATAAATACTTTACAATCACTGTTCAAAATTGAAACTGATTTATATGAAATTGGATTTAAAGGGCGTTTGCCCTCTTTGAGTAGTATGGCCACCACAGTCTTTTTCTAAGATGCTGGTACTGTCCCTTCTTTTAAAATATTGTTAAATGTAACATTTCAGATCTTTATCACGTTTTTCCCTTCTAAATCTGTTGGCAAGAAATATTGAGAATTTATGGGAAAATTTTAAACTTGAAATTAGATGTGAAAGCAGAGTGCAATATCTTGTTAGAAAACACTTTTAAAGCTTTAGAGCTGGAAAATACTTGAGAGCTGTGTACACATTGATCGACTGTTCTGGCCAGTGGATGACACCACTGCGCCACTCCATTCTGATATATCAAGGCTGTAGAGAAGCTACAGTATATGCAACACATAGCATACACAAAGTATTGAATCTATTCATGAAAAAGGCAGCAATCCATTGCCGAATGGAGACAGCCATGAACATGCAAACACATGTACAAACAGACATATACAGGTAATTTGGAGGTTCTCAAAGTCACCATCAGCAGATCTTTGGGATATGGCAAGAAACCATACCACCTGGCAAAAACTGATGTGGACATTAGTAAGCTCAAGAGAGAAGGCAACCCTGCCAAGAATAGAAATAGATTATAAAAAGATGGTGAGGCAGCTACTCATATGATAACCACTGCTCCACTGTAATGCAAAAACTGCTGATATGTTGGCGCAGACTAAGAAACTCAAGCTTCTTTTTGAAAAAGTACCACTCAAAGAAATGCACACTCCTAATGGTTTGCATCTTGCAGTTTCTGTGAAACTAAGAATAATAAAACAAAGTCACAATTTGCAACTAAAGACTGTATGTGTACACAATTAGACAGGCAAGAGCTCTCAGATACTATTAAGAGCTACAGCAACGAAATCCTGCATGACTCTGCCAGTGTTTACAGGAGTAGGAAACTTGTCAATCAAATGTTACATTCAAATAAATGCTAATGTTATGTTAATGATGCATGGTCTCAAAAATGAACCAATAATAGTACTCAAAACTAAATCTGAACAGGAAATGAAGCATATGGAAATTTTAAATGTCACTGGAAAGCAATTAGGACAAACATAACGAAAAATAACATAACAAAAAACCTTTCCCTAATAGTACCACTACACATGACAAAAAGATGGAGAATAAGAACAGCACTGAATATGGCCACTTACCTAACCCTTACTCTAACCCAAAACCATGAACACTCGCACATACACATCAACAGATAAAACACAGTCCTGCACATCTTCACAACCACCACTTTTTCATTCAAACATTAATTTTCCTACACCTAATTACAAAAATGAAATGGCGAACAGAGGCCAAAGATGACTGATAACCAAGGAAAGAAATGCCTCCGACAATGGTGAAACTAGGAAGATCCCACTCACCAAGCAGGAATTTTAAGTAATTCACAATTTATTTATACCGCAAATGATTTAGCACTTTTGTTTAAAAAAAAAAAAAAAAAAAAAAAAAAAAGAGAGAGACGACTTCAGAATGAATAGCTCATCTAGCATGTGTGTGTGTATATACACACACACATATATATATATATACTCAAATTTACATGTGATCATCAAATAAACATTTACATCACCTCCTCATATTAATTAAAGCACTTGCAGAATTTAAAGAACCAGGTCACAAAACCAAGGAATGTAAAACCACTGAAACACAAACCTGCCTATCACAGCAGACTGAGTACAACCAAATGCACTACAAATAAAATAAAATGCATTAAAAATATTTCTGAAATTTTATGCTGTTAAAAGCATTACTGAGAACACTGTTGTACATAAAATATATTAAAAAAAATGTCTGTGTTATAGAAATAAAAAAGACGCTGATGGCTGTAAACTCCAAAAAAGGCCTTTACTAGTGCAAAAACACAAGCGCTTTCACAAACGAGCTTCCTCAGGTGTACATAAAGCACTATTAAAACACACGTTTTATATCAAAATACAAGTCACATGACCAAAACCTGTAATTATAAACCATAAAATATGTGGAAAATATATATAAAAATACTTATACAAAAATATGCCTACATTTAATACATATAAAATACTAAATCATATAAAAAATACTAAATCATATAAAAAACAATCAAAGAATCATCTTTTCAGCGGCCTCCTCTTCAATCTTGGTCTTAAAGGAATACACTCATTAAGACCATGTCCCTCAGTACTTCTCAATTTGGTGATCCATATAGCTTCTAAATTCTCAGTCCTATTGTATATGTCACCCTGTCTAGGACTCTCATATAATAGACTGATGACTCTAAAGCTAAATACATGTGACACATCTGTACTAGCAACGTGCTTGGCAAGTGCATTAGTTCTACTGCACTTCCTGATGTTATAAACATGTTCCCTAATGCGTTCTCTAAGATGCCTATCTGTCTTGCCAACATAGAATTTGGCACAAGCCCTGCAACTAGCAAGGTAAATAACATGTTTATTATCACACGTAGCAGAAACACGAAAGACGTAATTCTTTTCCTGATCAGGGTGACAAAATACCGAACCACTATCTATATAGCTACACCAATTGCATGACCCACATTGAGAAGTACCAGTACATTCTCTATCCAACCTAACCTCCTTTGGATAACAAAGTCTCCTTTTAATAGATTTATCATTCCTAAAACTAATCCTGGGGACATGATCAACTATACCAGCTATAGCACTATCCGTCAATAAAACCTGCCAATGTTTCTTAATGATATCAATATATCTATTCACATCAGCTGTATATTTCAGAGACACTCTCAAATTGGTCTGTTGGATGTGCACTAAGCTATCATTTTCTACATGTAATTGTTTTGAGAGATGAGAGAGGGTGTGTATACACTAGGCAGTATAGGAAAGATTGCCATGTGAATCATCTCTTGCATCGCAGTAGTGCACATCCACCTCATATTTTTAAGAACATTGTTGCCAATCAAGTTATGAGGGCCTCTAGACTCAGTGTCAGGGAGGTAGACTTCAAGTATGAGGTGGATAGGGTGACTAGTTATTTGAGAGGGCGAGGTTATGATGATAGGACTTTAGCTGAACAAATACCTAGAGCTGTGTATAAGCGGGGTGAACAAGCTAAGCCCTATTTTTCTATGAAGAGACAAACCCCAGAACATTTGGAGAGAGGTCGCCAACAGACCAATTTGAGAGTGTCTCTGAAATATACAGCTGATGTGAACAGATATATTGATATCATTAAGAAACATTGGCAGGTTTTATTGATGGATAGTGCTATAGCTGGTATGGTTGATCATGTCCCCCGGATTAGTTTTAGGAATGATAAATCTATTAAAAGGAGACTTTGTTATCCAAAGGAGGTTAGGTTGGATAGAGAATGTACTGGTACTTCTCAATGTGGGTCATGCAATTGGTGTAGCTATATAGATAGTGGTTCGGTATTTTGTCACCCTGATCAGGGAAAGAATTACGTCTTTCGTGTTTCTGCTATGTGTGATAGTAAACATGTTATTTACCTTGCTAGTTGCAGGGCTTGTGCCAAATTCTATGTTGGCAAGACAGATAGACATCTTAGAGAACGCATTAGGGAACATGTTTATAACATCAGGAAGTGCAGTAGAACTAATGCACTTGCCAAGCACGTTGCTAGTACAGATGTGTCACATGTATTTAGCTTTAGAGTCATCAGTCTATTATATGAGAGTCCTAGACAGGGTGACATATACAATAGGACTGAGAATTTAGAAGCTATATGGATCACCAAATTGAGAAGTACTGAGGGACATGGTCTTAATGAGTGTATTCCTTTAAGACCAAGATTGAAGAGGAGGCCACTGAAAAGATGATTCGTTGATTGTTTTTTTTATATGATTTAGTATTTTTTATATGATTTAGTATTTTATATGTATTAAATGTAGGCATATTTTTGTATAAGTATTTTTATATATATTTTCCACATATTTTATGTTTTATAATTACAGGTTTTGGTCATGTGACTTGTATTTTGATATAAAAGGTGTGTTTTAATAGTGCTTTATGTACACCTGAGGAAGCTCGTTTGTGAAAGCACTTGTGTTTTTGCACTAGTAAAGGGCTTTTTTGGAGTTTACAGCCATCAGCGTCTTTTTTATTTCTATAACACAGACATTTTTTCAGAGACGTTTAGTGTGGTTTTTGCTGGCAGTAATTGTTTGTAGTTCATATTAAAAAAATCACTTCATTTTTAGAGCATTAAAAGTACAAAGTAAAATATAATACTCCACGTCATATAGATAATATTTTAATGTTAATGCTCTCATCTTGAGAAATGATTCTCTATCAATTGTTCTGTATTTAAGATTCATGGATGACATTTTTCTTATTCGGAGAGGGACAAACATGAATTAGACTAATTTATTTTTTATAGCAATTCGACCATTGACTTTTTGAAATTTACAAGCAACACAGGGGACAACGAGATTCATTACTTAATGCAACACTTTTCAAAGATCCTGTTGATATGTGCGTGCTCTAAATCAAACTTTACAGAAAATAATTTTTCCAATTCTTATATCACCCCACCCATCAAAAGAAAAATACTGTGAAAAAACAGATGGTCAGAGCAGCTTGCATGGCATCTGCATATGAAGATTTCTTAAAAGAACTGGAATTTATAGAAAAACTTTTCTTGGAAAAGGGATATCCCAACCCATAGTTAAGAATTTGAAAAGTGAAGTGATATCAGGTTGGGGTACTACGTTTGCTCCCTTTCTGGGGAATCACATACCCAAAAACAATAAAGAATTAAGTACTTCTGGACATTCAGAGTCAGAGGAAGCAACAAATAATGAGCAAGGTACTATGAATTACAATAGGTAATTTATTACGAAATTCAATCATGATACTGGTGAAATCTGAAAGATAATTATCCAGTATTGGGACCTATTTTTGAAAATGCCCAACAGTTTATCAGTGTTCTCTAACCCCTTTTATATACCTACAGATGAGATAATAATATTAAGAACCTTTTTGAAAAAGTAAGAAAAGGAAAAACATCCACTAACCACAGCTTATTGGACACCTATAAGTGTGGTATGTATGTGTCACCAATGTGTACATACAGCAAATAGTGTTACATTATTTCTTCCTAGTACTGATGAATTTTTAGAGCATATAGATATTTTAACTGTACCACTAGGAGAGTAGTATAGCTTTGCCTTCTATGAGTTATGTTTTTCCTAATATATGAGAAAGACTGAATGAGCTGTGAAGAACAGGGTGTATGAACATATGTATAAGGTTAACAAAAAATTAGAAGTCAATGCCCTTTACAGACACTCTGCCACCTGTCCTCAAAGTAGATTTTTATTTTTGGTCTTAGAACAGGTTGATATTATTCCAAGGGGGACATCGTGAGAGACCCTTCTTGAATATTGTGAGTTATGTAGCAGCTGTGATTTAATGCATGTGTCTCACCTGGGCTCAGTGATTATATATCCCTGGCCCCAGGTGGTAGATACCCAGGTAACTACATACCCATGAGTCTGACTAATCTCACATGTAAAGCCATGGAAAGAATTATCATAAGAATGATAAAAAAATGACAAGAGGAAAACTTTGGACATTGGCTTGAACCCAGTTTGGTTTTGTCAAAGACAGATTACACCTACTCAACTTGATAAACTTCTTTGAGAAAGTCACCAAAGCAACAAATGAGGGCAAAACTGTGCATGCTGCCTACCTTGACTTGGCCAAAGCATTTGACACAACATCCCATTTGGGCATTGTAGACAAACTCACAAAATAAGGTATAAACTCCTATGTCACCCAGACGGCTCACAGATGGCCAGTCACTAGCAGAATCCCTCAGCACTCAGACCGCTCCTTTTTTGCATTTATTTTTCTGAAGTTGAGGCCAACATCAAGGGTCTCTAGGTGACCAAGTTTGCATATGACTGCAAGTAAAGTGCAGTCAAAGAATCTCACAATTACAGAAATACTCTCCAAGAAGGCCTGACGCAGACTAATAAACTGGTCCCAGAGACCCGGTTTAAAACTCAATGCCAGGAAATGTATAACAGTATCCTTTGGGAAGATGGTCACCCCTGGAAACTATCACACTGACCATATACCCAAGTAGTCAGGGATTTAGGAAACAAATGTAGACAGTAACCTGACCTTTCACCATCATCTGCCACTGATAGCAAGGAAATCATTCCATACTGCGTAACTTATAAACAAGTGTATGGCATCTAGGTCCAAGGATATAATTGTTCTACTGTACTCAGCCCGTATCAGAACAACCATTGAGTACAACACCTCCTTTGGTATGTACCTGACCAGGCATATGCAACAACTGAAGCATCCACAGAGGTTCCTTACAAGAAAGCTACATGGTTTAAAAATGTCCTACATGGGCTGCTTCTAAGTCCTACCCCTGTACTCCTACAGGTTATAAAAGGTGGGGGGTTGGCATAATGGTTAAGGTCTTTACTTCAGAGATACAAGGTACAGGGTTTTAATTCTGACCTCTGGTTATTGGCTAGCCTTTTAATAGTCTATAGACTGATCGACTATTTGCCTATGAACCTATTACTGAGAGGTGATCTATGCCTGGCTTACAAAGCATCCTCTGAGCCTGTTCCAATAGAACTGTTGCACATCCAAAAAGCAACCCCCATCCAGGGACCTAAACCTCATCAGCAACATAACTAGGACATGTTGAAGGGACTGGTATATGCCTCAGAATCTTCTCCATTTCTAGAACAGGCTTCCCATCCATGTGAAGCAGAGTTCTTCCCTCAATCAATTTAAGTGCAACTTGGACCACTGGATAGGGAAATGGACGTTTACCTCTGGTCTGGCACTTACATCTATACTAGACAGATGCAGCCTACAAATGCTTGACCACCTATGCCCAAGCCTATATATACCCCTGAAAATAACCCTAGGGTATCAAAAGTTGTTAGACATATTTGGAAAGCATGGCTAGGCTTAACAAGGCCCCTGGGGTTATTAGCCTAATAATCATCTTTGAACATGAAAAGCAGATTATGTACATCAACGATTTTGCTGATGCCTATGACCCAATATACAGAAATGCTGGAAATAAGTCAAGAGAGACAGAAATACAATTGTGATATAAACTGCATAAAACTGGTGCACTTGTAGGTTGTACACAATTCAAGAGTCATGAAAAAATCCACAACCGGAAGCTGAAGGTGGTAAAGCATTAAAAAACAATATGTTACGAAGACTGTGGAGATGATGGTCAACTACACAACAAATAATACTGACATACGTAAAACGCAAAGTTAAAATTACTGGAAGTAGAATAACAAGGAATGTCACATACAGCCCTTTTACTAGAAAACAGACCGCAAAAAATGTGGTAGTCAATTTGCAGAGAGAGAACGAGAAGGAGAAAGAAAGGCAGACTCCTGAAGTTATGCCTTGCAGCAGCTGTAGTGCAAGGAAATGGCATCAAAAGCAAGATTAGATAGGAGACTTCCAAGATGGCTGCACACAGGGTAACAGCTTGTTTCTAGCTCTCCCATTTTGAAAGTAGAAACTCATCAGAGAAGGCAAGTAGACTTGTGTTTATGGATGAATTTCAGTAACTGGCTAGTAAGTACACTGCCTGGATGCCAGGAATAAAGAAATGCAGAAGACCTGGAAAAATCCGTTACAAAAAGTGAGGAAGAAACACTGACTGGGTAAGTTCTGCAGCTGTTCAGTAAAAAGTAATGTAACCTTCAGACATGATATCCAATAACGTACAAAAATATATAAGACAACTGCATACAGACCTGGTTAAAATAAACACAACAGTGACAGTGTATCAACACAAAGAAAAGGTTGGAACAAATGGAAGATGTTTTAACATATTAAGATGAGATGATAAAGCTGCAAAAATCAAAGTTTAAAATGAAGAAAAGGCTGCCTGAATATGACACTGCTCAGGAAGAGATCTTTAAAAAAATAATAGAATTAGAGGACAGAGCACGTAGGGAAAACCTGAGAGTTTTAGCTACACCAGAGAAGCTCGAAGGAACAGACTGCATTAATTTGAGGAAAGCACAAATAAGCAGCTAGACTGGATAATCCACAACAGAAACTATTAGTTGAAAGGGCACATTGTGTGCATGCTCCAAACCTAACTATAAGAAAGCAACCTAGACCTTTAATAGTAAGGATGCAATCCTACCAGCAAAAGTTGATTCTGACAAAACTGTGGCAGAAAAGGACAAAATACTAAAAGTGGGAGACAGCAGAGTGTTTAGGGAGAATGCTTACTCATTGTACACCAAACAGAAGTAAATTCATTCCAGTATTCAGAGAATGTCAATATTCAAACTGCTGTATCCAGCTGTCTTCAAGGTATTCTTCCCTGAAGGGACAAAGTCATTTTTGATTAAGTGCGTGCTAAGGAGGAAATACAAAAGTTTGTCCAACAAAAAGTGAGCTGGGAAACAGAAGAAGATTCTGGTTTTTGTTCCTCTGGTAATAAAGACCACAGAGAGACTGCACCTGTGAAACCTTTTACAGTATTTCAATGGAAAATGCTGGAGAGAATGGAGGAAGCATGAGAGTTGACTGGAAGAATTGAGAGTATATTGGAAATGAAGCAGATAGAGGATCTGGGTGATGGAGAAGAACAGTAATAAAATCAGTAACTTAATGTGGGATTACAATGCATTAATTAGATTTTTGAAATATGACAGAACAAGAAAATCTGGAAATATTGGACTTTTTCAAAATCTGTTTGATGTGTGGAGTATTCTAAGGTATATGCCCTACTTCATGTCATTAATGTTCAGAAAAATGCTTTGGGGAGGAAAAGAGAGGAAGAACACTAACTGTAAATAAAGAAAACACTTTTGTTTCTTAATATTACTGTATTTGTGGTGCATGGTTTTCTTTGCATGCTATTTTTTTTAAGTGTAATGGGGATTGTAAACGTGGCGTTTTTCTTTTTCTCCCCTCTTCTCTTTTTCTTGTTGCATAGTTTTGAGAAATATAGGCAATGCAATGATTAAAAATGGGGGCTTGTTAAAAGGGCATGGCAAAGTTCAAATTGATGTGCATTTTTCATTCTTGCATGGGGAAATGACTGATCAAAGACATTTCTTATAAGAGAGAGAGAGAGCGAGTAAATGAAAAAAATACTGAACATTATGAGTCTTTTTTTTTTTTCTAGCAACTGCATGCATGTATACTAAACAGCATTTCTGCGCTGGTCTTCATGTCTCCATGGAGACAATCTGATAAAGAAAAACTAGAGACAGTTTGGTGGAAGGGGATTGGCTAAGGGAAAAGAGAAAAAAGAACAGAGAAATTGGCTAGAACATAATATCCTCTGAAATGAATAGGGGATTTTCCCAGCTGTGAAAGATTTAAAAATAATACAAAACCAATTAGACTTTAAGTAAAGTTTTCTGTTTCTTTTTTTAAAATGAAATGGGGATACTAATATAAACATGTGATTTTGTTTTTATTTTTTCTTTTTCACCCTTTTCTCTTTTTCTTTGTTCACTTTTAAGAAACGTAGGCACTGCAATGGAAAAACAAAAAAGAGGAGGGGAGAGAGCAGAAGGGTCTAGTTAAGACAGTATGACAAAAGAAAAATCAGTGTGCTTTTTCCCATGATTGCAAAGTGAAATGACTGGGTTAAAACCCTCTGGGTTATCCAATAACAAGTTTATTGCAAAGCATGTAAATAAAAAAGAACATTGAATATTGTAAGGCTTTTTGTCTGATAAACAAGGTACCCTTAGCAATTTTGTGTCTGGTTTGCATGTCATTAGAAGACAATTTTATAAAAAGAAATGGCTTGGAGAAAATGTTTACTGAAAGCATTCAAGTATTTTCTCAACTGGGAGAGCTATAAAAATAGACAAAATCGAATAGCACTTACTAATAGCAGAGGCTGTACCATGCATCTTAGCATGACTAACCTTTATTTTTGGTTAACTTTAGCATGTCTGTCTGGCTATCAGCTTAGAACTTATGCTCTTATTAGGAAGCAAAAAATTCAGTATTTGAAGATGTACATAGCTTTTTGTGTTATTACTAAGTTAATAGGTTTTAGGAGGGTTTTGGGGTGGTTGTTTGTTCTGTTTGAGGGCTTTCAAAAAAAAAGTTGTGTAAGATGCGCACAAAAGGATATGACAAGAAACAACTGTATAAAAGACCAACCTGTCGAACAGTATATACATGTAACATAAAAGTTGAAACTAGACATTTATCAAAAAAGCAGTTATACATAAAAGGGGGTAATAACTATATAAAAAAATGATGCTTTCTGTAATGCCTTTCAATGTGAATGCTGTTACAGATAAATATAAAAAAGAAAGAGTAGTGAACTATATTAAAAAATGTAGCTTGCAAATAGCTATGCGACAGGAGACAAACATGGAATGAACTGAACATGTGAATTTAATAAATAAGGGTTTTCAGGATGGTTATTCACTGGAATATCTGGGGCAAAGGAAAAGAGGAGTAGCTATATTAATTGCAAAAATAGCTTCAATAGTGATAGAAGAGGGGAAAAAAGATAATGGAAGATGCATAGTACTAAGGGGCTACTGGCTAGGGAGGTGGTTTACAATGACATGCATTTACATCCCCTCCTAAAACTGCTATCATAGAGCTTAAGAAAAGTCTGGGATAAATAATCAGCTTTCAGCAAAAAATATTACTTACAGGTGGAGAATGGAATTTGGTTTGCAAGAGTGAAGATGTGTCTGGGGGGTCTAGATGGGGAAGATATAACAAATCAGGGTAGATTTTTAAAGAAGTTATGAAAATGTTTGCAATGGAAGATGCACATTCAGTAATAGGTGTTTGGAGTGAATTTGCATATTACTTACTGAGATACAAAAACTGGGCTAGGCTAGATAGATTTTATATCTCACAGAAACATGTGCATTTAATTGATGGTTTTGAAACACACCCGATAACTACTTAAGATCATGCGCCAATAACAACTAAAATAAAAATGCAAGGTAATGAAATAAAAATGAGATACTGGTGCTTTCCAACCCATCAGTTGAAAAGAGAGGAATTTAAGGAATGGGTTTTCGAATTAATTCAGGAGCTACTACAGAAGATAGAATTTTCTTCTGAAAACATAGCTAGGGAGTGGGATAAAATTAAAGTGGAGTTTAAAACTAGGGTGGAAATAAAAGAAAGGGAGATATAGTTAAAAAATAAGACTTATTTAGAGGGATTGACAAATGTTAAAGTACTGCAAAATATGGTTAATCTCTCAGAACAAGAAAAGGAGCAACTGTAGAATGCTAAACTGAAAATACGGGATTACCTCAATAATATGCACAAGTTTAGAGAGATTGCTGTTAAGCAACTATTTTTGATAATAATTCAAGAGCACAAAAACTTTTAGCACAACTTACGCAACAAAAAGTGGAAAGGGCCGTCACCAAGCTTAGGTAGTCTATAACAAGGAAAACAACAAGAGACCCTGTAGAAGTATTAGAAATATTTTGGAAATGTTATGAAAGTTTGGATAAAGCAGAGAAATATGGAAATCAAGAAAAGGTACAAATGGAAATGTTTATGGAAGAATTAAATATGCCAAGGTTAGAGGTAGATGAGGCTCAATTACTAACAGTTAGGATAGGAAGGGATGAGATAAAAATGACTATGTATAACCAATCTACAGGAAAGTCCCCGGGAATACATTCTATTCCTGTGGAAGTTTGGATGTTAGCAGGGAAAAAACTGATAAAGATCCGGAAGCTTTTATTTAACAGCATTTTAAGAGAAGGACAAGTACCAGCATCCTGTAAGAAAGTGGTGGTAACAGTAATACCTACAGAGGGTAAAAATCCATCGGATCCCGCATCATAAAGGCCCATTTCAATACTAAACCATGATTATAATGTGTTTATGTCTATGATGGCTAAAAGAATGGCAAAGGTGATACCAAAATTGATACAGATGGATCAGTGTGGTTTTATGGGGGAAGGCAAACATTTGACAATATTAACAGAACACTGATGAACCAGAGGGAGGCAAAATATAAGGAAGTATCACTTTTATTGGTGGGTCTTGATGCAGAGAAAGCATTTGAAAGAATAGACGGGGACTTCATGAGCAGGACAATGGAAACATTTGCTTTCCCTGATACAATTATAAGGTTGATTATAAGAATATATGAGGGATCAGAGGAACAAATTAAAGTTGGTGGGGTCCTCTCTGATAATTTCTGCTCGAGTAGAGGAACCAGGCAAGGTTGTCCACTTTCCTCTTTGTTGTTTGCATTATATTTAGAACCACTGGCAAAGAAAATAAGGGACTCAGAAATTCAAGGATATAATTGTGTGGTAGTCAGGAAAAGCTGGCTCTATTTGCAGATGATATTATTTTATACATGACAAAACCAGAAAGGGACATCACAGTGTTGAGGAATATTTAAAGACGGCTTCAAATCTTCTAAGGATACAAAACTAATGAAGCTAAAACAAAGGCAATAGAGATAAATTATGTACACACACAAACTGGTCCATCAATATCGATATTTATGGGGACATGATAAAATTAAGTATTTAGGAGTATGGATTAGAAATGACTCTGTTGTGGCAGCTAAGGATACTTGGGAAGAGACTAATAGAAGATAATACAAAAACTGAGAAACTGAAAGCTTTGTTATATGGATATGAATACTAAGATATAAGCCATTAACATGTTTTAGCCACTTTAGTCTTATACACAGGTCAGGCATATTTTTATCAAGCAGAGGAGAAGCTGTGGACAGCAATTAAAAAAAGAGTTGAAGTATTTTTTCTGTAAAGGGAAGACAACAAGGGTCAAGGGGGGTAAGCTGATTCTTCCAATAGAACAAGGCAGAATGGAATTACCCAATTTGAGAGGATATTTTACAGTAACACATTTAAGGATCTTACACATAGCACAAGTAGAAAACTATAATTCAAAGTAGAAAGGAATGATGCTGATACAGGGATGAAGCTCAAGAAATAAGGAGAGCTTGGGGTTTTGGATGCAAGCTCTTAAAGAAAACAACAAAAATCATACAGAGCATTATATTCATAAAACAGCAGGGAGTATTTTAAAAACCAAACCAGCACAAGAATAGAGAAAAGAGATTTTGCCAATAGGGATAACTGTGGTCAGGGAAACAGATAATAGGCAAGAGGGGGCTGAAATTTATTAGAGAAAACTGGCAGAGGAACCAAGGTACTGGGAGGAAATAGGAAAGGGAATAGAATGGGAAGAGGTCAAGAATTTATGGGCTGCAGAATAAAGATGGCCTTCCCTATCAAGGATTGATATCAGAGTATAGGCAAAGGGAAAGAAATAGGGAGCTCCTGAATGAAAGACCAGCAAGGGTAGAGTTTTTAATGGGATCTATAACAGAAGCTTCTGTTAAAAAAGGAACAATTAGTAAAGCATATAAAATATTGCATGATAATTATAAGAATCAATCCAAGAAGCTTAGAAAGGATTGGGAAGAGAGATTGGATAAACAATTTACAAACAGACAATGAAGGGATATATGTATATTTCCCAAATATGCAACAAAGTCTAGAAGACTGAGGATCTTTGCCTGGAAGTGTTTACATAGGTATTTTATACCTCAACCAGACTCCAAAGAATTTTTCCTCAGGTGGATAGCAAATGTTGGAGGTGTGACGGGCAAGAAAGAGGTGGCTGGGAACATAATTTTTGTGTGTGTAATGAACTGGCAGACTTTAGGATTCCCTGCAGACCACTCTGGTGGAGATGCTGAGTGAGTGGACTGAATTGACTAGGGCAATGATTTTTTTTGAGTTATGATACGGAATCGGAACTGCCTAGACATAGCAAAGCCTTGCTGAGTCTAATTATGGTGGCTGCCAAAAAAGCAATTACTAATAAATTGAAATCAAAGTGTAGACAAACTTTGCTAGAAGCAGCGAATATAGTAAAAGAGATAAAACAGTGAGATCTTTAGAAAAGAGAAGGAGCAAACTAAATAGGAAACAATGGGAATTGTGGGAACAATATATGCAGAACAAGAACGAGGTTTAAGAGGCAGGATTTGAATGAGCCATATAATGATTAACTGACAATGACTGGATAGATTATAAGTGATGCATAATGTTTGCAACTACAGTTGTTTTAATGGTGTCATTTTGTTTGTTTTTTATTTATACAAACGTAGGATTGCCTATGTCATATATGAAAATTTAATAAAGATGTTTGCTGGAAAAAAAAGCAAGACTAGATAGATGTCTATAGTAAACAGTCCTGTTAAATTCTCATTTCATGTAAATAACCTACAAGTTTAGTATGGTGCTACATAAAGTGACTGCTGTAACTTAATGACATTATCTGACACACACACACACACACACACACACATTATACATAGATATATAAATACAGACGCACACACATATGCAATACATATACCGCATATACACACACACACACACATATATATATATTACATATGTACTGGTATGTAGCCTTAATACTAATGAGACGTCATGAGTAATGCACAAGTTACGTGGTACACATTTCTTCTAAGGAGTTCATGTGGAACACAGATTTCAAGGATGATGTACAACATCTCCTGTCTCTAAGTTACTTATAACATCTTCAGACATGAGAAGAGTATACCAGGGTAAACCAGTTAGGAATGATAAACTGCATGCAGATATAGTGTTAAGCCCTACTTCATGAGGAGGTTACAGTGTATAAAAATGTATAGCTCCTATCATGGAACCCATAGAACAGTACACCAGAGTAAGATATCTTCAAAACAAACTAAACATGTTAGAATAACAGGCACAAAATCTTAATTGTACCATACTTAAATACATACATACGTAACAACAAATAGAAGTTAACAGCCAACAATACAAGACAGCACTCCTCCTTCCTGGAAATAATTTATTGATGTTCACAATTCACATACCGGTTTTGGCTGCATAAGCCTTCATAAATAGAAGTTAAACACAAGTCAAAGAAAGACTAATCACCCTGTCATAAATATATTCAGTGTACCTGATGACAGCATCAGTTCAGATCAGAGTTGGACAAACTGAAGAATGGTTTAATCAGCCTTTCTGAAGCATTTAATACTGTGCAACTCTTTTGATGTGAGTGAGTTAGCTTAGTTTTGAAAACAGTAGTAATCTATAATTTATATTCTCTGGAGGTAATGGAATGTTTGGTATCAGTGGTTGATAACAGTAGAGAAGACTACATAATGCAATGTTTAGTATCAGTGGTCAATAAGAGTACAGAAGAATACATAATGCAATGTTTAGTATCAGTGGTCGATAACAGTACAGAAGAGTACCTCCACCATCTCGAGACTACAGTGAAAATGTTAATAACAGTGGACAGTTTGTAAGCAAAAACAAGCCAGTGGCCTATACTGTGGGTAAGAGAGAAAGACAGCCATAGGATATGCAAAAAAACTAGTCTTTGAGAAAGGGATAAATACTGGTGCTCTATTCAGCAAGAAGACGGGAAATAAACCCAAACATTTTACTCAGCATGACCTGCAAGTGGATGCTTGGAGGACAGTCCAGGAAATAAATGGTCAAGTTAAGGGTATGAAGACATTCTCTCTGATGTATTGGAGCAATATCAGATAAGATGACATGGGGATCATAAGACGGGTAGCCATATATACCTTTAAGAAGACACACAAAAGATTCTTACCACCTTTTCAAGTGCTTCATAATGCTCACCTCCCAAACTGAACAAGGCCATATAAGAAAACCTTGCATAAATTTATAATCCTCAAGACTAGCCTTAAAAATGGTTACAGCAGTGCTTAGTTTGACATGTAGAAGTAACTTATTCTATATGCTGGGAATACGATGAGCTTGGAACCTATTCTTTCAGCACATTTTGTTTATTTGTTGGTGTAAATTTATGTCCCTACTGCAGGCATCTGCAAAGCCACTAGTTTTGCAAAACAAACAAGAAGTGAAACAGGATTGATTCTAACATGGCTCAAAAGCATAAGTCACCCAGAGCAGCTGGTCAGCTACTAAATTTAAGGAGACTTTTGCTAACCTATTGGGACAGTAGAAGTGTTTATGCTTTACACTCTTCTTGGTTAGAAATCTTTGGGGCCTTCACAATTGAGCAATTTGCTAGGATACCTACACACCAAAAGGGGCATGTATTCAATGATGGTTCTGGTAATGGAACAGTACAATAGGATGACTTATTTGGATGTTGAGAATACTGCTTTGGTAATTAACCATGCAAGATAAAATTATAACCTGACTATGTAGGAAAAATTATGTTTGAATGAGACAGAATTGTCCAAATAAGTACCTGGGTCTCTTATGACTGTCTGAAAAGGAGAACCACTTGTATCATATGAAGTGGGAACAACTTTTTTGATGAATGGACTTTTTTTTGCATTTAACTTAAGGCTGTTTTTCTACAATAGGTATGTGCATATTCCAGCCTTTGCTAGAGCTGTTTAGTATCAGTGGTTGATAACAGTGCATACGTTGTAATCATAAGCAAACTTGGTCAACTACACTTCTGGGACACTGTTTTGGATATCTGCAAAATAAATGCAAGCAAGAGAGAGAGTCCAGCCAGTCCCTGTGGTACACCATAAGTTACAGTTTTACAGTCAGACAGGATACCAGCAACTTTTGCAACTTCAGATCTGCTGGACAGCCAATTTACACTCCAACAGTAAATGTAGGGGTTTACACCTCATCTAATTTTTCAATAATACCATCTTGAGGGACAATGTCAAAAGCCTTGGCCAGGTAGAGATATACAGTGTGCACTGACTGACCACTATCCTCAGTCTCTGAAACCTTTTCAAAGAAGCTGACAAGGTTCCAGACTCTGGGCCTGCCCTTGACATAACCAAACTAATTTGTGTGCATCACACTGAAGTTGCCTATATCCCATGTAAAAAAAAAGTTCTGCTGATGTGTTCCATGGCTTTGCACAATTCAGGTTGATGAAGCTGATAGCCCTGTTTAATTACCCAACTTACAAGGGCTGATTTTGTGTAGGGAAATCATAGTGACAGTTTTCCAAATATCAAGCACAGCTCTATGGATAGCCTGATACTGAACAGTTTAAGTACTGGTTTGGACACTGCATACGTGGTACTGATGAGAACACAGCCTGCTATGCTGGCTGCTCTCACTGAAGCATTATTATAGCCTTTGACAGAGATTCTAAGCCTTATACCAAAATAATTTTAGGTGAAACTATGTTTTCAGGGATAGTTATGTCAACAATGTTGATAGGTAGGGAAAGGTTTATACTAATTTTTTCTGCTAATATACTAGCTATAACCTTGGGATTTAAATGTGTGGTGATTATATACATGAGTCCACCACAGTTTTTTTGGATGTTATTCCTTAAGTTCCTGGCATAATTGAGGAAAGATGCAGAGCTTCCTTTGGAATCTACAGTAACTTTAAGTTTGCATTCTGATTTGTTTTCCAACTGTCCTCTTTTTGTAGTCTTGAGGGATACGGGATCTGGAGTTTTACATTTTTTTCATTATTTTACTTTTGTTATACAGTTTATTAATACAGAAGTTTCACCAGAGAGGATTACTGATGAATTTATCATTATATTTAAGGTAGATGGGTAATGACTTTTCTATGCAGTTGTTTAGGTGCTGGTAAAATTTGGAGGTGAATGCGGCAACCCTCTCAGATGGGTCCATTTTCAGGGGATTGTTGGGAATTTTGCCAAGTTCTTCTACAAGCTAAAGTAGATTTGTCACAGAGATTTAACTAAAAATGGTTTCATTTGCTTGGGTGGTGGTACCACCTTTTTCTGGCCAAGAAGATGACTGATTTGTGGTCAGATTTAACATGGATGTGGAGATGTGGGGTGAAGCACAGGCAGGATCTAGGCTGGTAAGGCCCAGGTTAAGGATATTAGGCTTAATATTAAGAATATTAGGATACTACGGAGTCAGTAGTTTTATAATTTGCTCAAATGCATTTGCATTAAAGTCAAGGAAATACTAAGCATACTCATTTTTAGAGGTGCAAGTGTGTCAGTCAATGCTTGGGTAAATGAAGTCCCCTAGAAAGGAGATATTTGGTTTGCGATTTAACTCTTCAATGGTGTTAAGGTAATTCCCATGCTCCTTGGGGGCCACTGATGGGGATCTGTAGGTAGCAATTAAGTAACAGCTGGATTTTTTAAGGTTACTCGAGTCTAGCATCCTGGTATCCTTATAGGCCACACTTAGTTGTCTAACAAATGTCTTGCAAATCTAGTCTGAGTATAGCACCCACATCTGTTCAGAACTGGTGGTCAAGAACACCACAAATGCTGTAGATATAGCAACCTTGCTGGCTCACAGATTCAGCAAAAATTTCACCCTTCTGTTCCCTCCATCAGTAAATCAGGGCATTCCCAGTACCTGCTCCCTTTCCCTTATATCTAGGGATCAGGTCATCACTGCTCTCTCAAAGGCAAAAAATGCAGCCTTCATGGGACCCGATAACATCCCAGGCTGGATCCTACATTAACACAGGCAGGAACTTGCAGCACCATTAGGTGCCCTAGTCAACCAAAGCCTGAGTACCGACTTTGTCCCAGCAATCCAGGAAATTATAGAACCATCAGCCTAACTAGCCTGAACTGCACGGCCATGGAACTGATTATCATGGACCTCATTAACAAGGACATTGGCAACCTTCAAACACTCAATCCCACACAGTTTGGCTTCGTCAAGGGGAGGTCATGTCTGTTAAATCTGGTCAACGTTTTTGAGACAGTCACCAAAATCATGGATGAGAGGAAGACAGTACACACTGCCTACCTTAACCTGGCCAAAGCTTTCGACACTATTCCCCACTCTGGCATAATAGATAAACTCTCTCAATAGACATCAATCTGTATGTTACCAGATGGGTAGCTAACTGGCTCACTGATAGAACCCACCTAGTCAAAATAGGGGAAGCCACCTCAAGCAGGATACCCGTATCGAGTGGCATACCCCAGGGTTCAGTCTTGGGGCCTCTGTTGTTTGGGATATACTTTTCTGAGGTGCATGCCAAAACCAGTGGGCTATGGCTGACCACATTTGCAGATGAATGCAAGCTGGGAGCTGTCATCAATTCCCCTAGTGATGTGGACATCCTCCAAGAGGATCTCACCCAAACAAATAACTGGTGCCAGAAACATGGCCTCAAGCTGAATACAAAAAAATGCATCATCATCCCCTTTGGGGAGAGTGATATCCCCACGAATTACCACATTAATAACAACATCCTAAGTATGCAGTCAGTCATGAGAGAGTTGGGCACCCAGACGGATAGCAACCTGACTTTTGACCACCATGTTGCTTCCATTGTACAGAAGGCTTTCTATATGGTCCCCCTCATAAGCAAGGGTATCTCATCCAGGGACAAGGAGGTCATAACATCCCTGTATTCTTCCCTTATAAGGCTCATTATTGAGTGCAATGTCCCATTCAGCATGTACCTCGCAAAGCATAAGCAGCAGCTAGAGAGATCATGGAGGTTCCTCACCAGGAGAATCCAGGGCCTCAAAAATCTACCATATACAGATAGGCTAAAAGCCTTATCCTTCTACTTTGTTTCATACAGACTTCTCAGAGGTGACCTGTCTGGCATACAAGGCGATCTCGGACCCCGCCTTGATGGGATTGCTACATATTCGCAAGTCAAGCTCCACTCGAATAACCCACACACATGGCCTCAACCTGATAAGGTTCCTTTTAACTGTAATTCGGAATGAAAGCGCTTACGTTTTTATTTGAATAATTTATTTTATTAAAGTTGTGTTGCACCATTAACCACTATTTTTTTATTTTGTGAAGACATTCCTATATATCGTGGTTTTTGACTCAACCCAGTCTGTGACATCAATAGGACTTGTTGGTGGGACAGGTTTGTGTCCCAGAAACTCACCCATCTATGGAAAAGACTCCCTCTCCACATCACGCAGAGTACCTCTTTACCCCCTTTTTAAGTGTAACCTAGAAAACTGGATGGGAAATAGAAATACATCCCTGGGATTCCACCCGTGTCCCTGCTGGACAGGAGCATCAGGTGATGAATTGTCTATACATGGGCTAAACTCTTGGCTAGGCTTATAAGGGCCTCAGGGCCAATAGCCTAGTAACTTCCTATGATCCTATGAAAGTAAATGGTCTAAGCAAAGGTCAAGATATCCTGAAGGCAGAAGCATAATGTCACAGTAATAATGGTGGGATATGCAATACTGAATAAATGTACATTTTAATACTCTTTTGGTTAGTATTAAAAAGTATGGTGAACAGCAAAATATCCTGAACCAGGAAGGACAAGTTCCCTGCATACAGAGTAAGATTTGCATGCCAAATGTTACAATAAAATTGTTTAAACACAGAAGAAAAGAAATGCAGAAGCGGGCACAGAACAAAACCATACATAACTCACAACTACACTGCATCAATAAATGAAAAAGCAGAATCCAATTTAACTGTGGTAGTTCAAAGTGAGAGATTCTTTTTGAAATACTGTATTAAGTCTTCTCCATAACCGATGCATTAAGCTGCGACAAAATTACAGAATGGTTTTGCATATCAAAGACACCTTAAGTCAATAAAGAATGCACCTGTTTAGTCGTCCCCTGCCCCTGATGTCAGTATACTGAGTCTGTTACCAGAAGGGCAGTAAAGGTATAGACCCTGCAAGAAACCATGCTGAGGAGTGGAACAGTATATCATATTTATTAATAAAATCTAGCAACTGAAAAGAAACTGGCTTTCAAGTAATCTACATAACTAATAAGCTGGAGCCTGGTTTAGCATGAGAAAGGGAATTCGAATTGAATGTTTTTAATGAAGGTTAACATCTTCATGAGCATTGGAACAATTCTAGTAGTTAACAATGCATCAAACATAACGGTAAGTGATTAAGTTAACTAAGCAACAGCCATTTTAAGAAAAGATAGGAACAGTGAGTACCACCTTAAAGTGTTTTTATCAGAGGATACATGCCTGAAGAGGATGGACGGATATATTAGTGAGGTACTGGGGATGACAGTGGATCACCTGTTGCAGCAGTGCTATGGTGTGCAGATTTGGTGGAACAGATAAGTTACAGACTATGAAAGTAAAGATGAAGTATTCAAAAAAGTAATCACAAAGCTGGGTCTGTGGAGCATGAAGATAAAGCCCTACCTCTAACTCGAACAATGATAGATCAGCTAGCAAGATGGATAATGAAGGAGTCACAAAAGAGATAGGAAGAAGCCAAGGTGAGCAGAAAAGTGAAGATAAGATCAGAGGCCTCTACATATTCTAAATTGTATGGAGGAGAACACAGACTGGAAACATTAAACATGCTGGGAAGGTGCAACATAAATTACATTACACTAAAACTACAATGGCAAGTTACATTATTTTTAAAATAATTTTAATGCACATTTTGAATTCATGCTAACTGGATAAAAATCTAACCTCTGAGTGATCCCATGGAACAGAAAGATAAAGCTCTTAATGTGCCCCAGATGATCCATGTTCTATTGGCATTATATGAGATGGAAGGCCACAGGGGGAGGATATGTGTGAACAACCATTGTTGACTCGCCCTTCCTGAGGGGAAGGAGGCAGCATAACAGCCTGGCAAGCTATGTGCTACACAAGTGGTGAGCAGCTTAGTCGACAGCTGCACAAGCAGAACCCTGTATGCACCTCACAACGGCAGTGATCATAGAGTCGACAAGGCTGCCAAAAGGGGTGGGAGCTATGGCATACTCTTCAAAAGCAGCAGGATAAGGCTGTACCACCATCATCAATCTCCTCACTGGCTCTAGGCATGGGATGGGTTAAGCCACAGGAAGGCTAAGACAGGTCCAGTAGACACAGTGATCAAGAAGAGAAGCAGATGGCAGCAGCAGAAAGAAAACACTTCTATAGGGATAGAATTCCAAACTTTGTAAGTACTTCCAGAATAAAAGTTTGAACATGCTAATCATTATAGGTTCATAGGTTCATAGGTTCATACTAGGCTATCTGCCCGAGGGCATTTACAAGCCTAGCCCATAGTTTTGTGGCTTACGCCACCCCTTTAGTATGGGGAACTATACCCATTATTTTGCTGTGCCTCTGTTGAGCAGTGACACTGAGGTAATCCCTGGGGTATATCTGCGATCTCCCATCCATTGGTCAAGATTTCTCTTGAACAAGGCCAGCGAGGTGCTCTGCCTCACATATACCGGGATTTTATTCCACAGCATAGGGAGTCTTTGGGTGATGAATCTATCCCTCCAGCACGTCCTATTAATAGCCGTGGCGAGGTTTAAGTCTCCTGCCCTTGTGGCTCTGATGGATCTAGATTTTTGAGGTGAAGCATATTCATCAAATCTGGGTTTGACATGGCCTTGTATGTTAGGCAAAGGTCACCTCTGAGCAAGCGTGCGACTGAATAGAGCTGGAGTTCTTTCAGTCGGGCAGCATAGGACAGATGTTTGAGACCCTTTATCCTTTTGGTGAGGAACTTTTGTGGCCTCTCCAGCTGCTGCAAGTGTCGGGTCAGATACATTCGAATGGGGCATTGTACTCAATCATTGGTCTGATGAGTGATGAGTATAGGGAGACTATGACCTCCCTTGATCTAGATGAGAATCCCTTCATGATAAGGTGGGCAATGTAGAAGGTCTTCCTAACTACTTTAGCTACATGGGTGTCGAATGACAGACTACTATCAACCTGGGTCCCCAGGTCCCTGATAACTTCTTCTGTGCTCAGTGGATTGCCACCTATTTGGTAGCTAGGGGTAACCTTGTTTTTCCCGAAGGGTATGACTATGCATTTTTTGGCATTTAACTTTAGGCCATGGCTCTGGCACCAGTTATCCGTTTCTGTGAGACCCTTCTGAAGGATATCTGTGTCAGATGTGTTTTCTACTATGGCGCCCAGTTTGCAGTCATCTGCAAACTTTGTCAGCCATAACCCTCCTGTGTTTGCTTGTACTTCGGAAAAGTAGACGCCAAACAAGAGTGGGCCCAGGACTGAACCCTGTGGTACACCACTTGTGACAGGCTTTGAGTCTGACATGGCGCCAGCAACTCTGACCCTGTGAGTTCTGTCACTCAGCCAGTTTGGAACCCATCTTGTGATGTATGGGTTAACATTTAAGCTGATGAGTTTTTCAATGATACCCGAGTGGGGTATTGTATCGAAGGCCTTCGCCAGATCGAGGTAGGCTGTATGGACTGCCTTTCCCTCATCAATGGCTTTGGTGACTGTTTTGAAAAAGTCAACCAAGTTTAGAAGGCATGATCTGCCTTTGACAAAGCCAAACTGGGATGGATCCAAAGTCTGCAAATTCCCTATGTCTTTATTTATGAGGTCCATTATGATCCTCTCCATGGCTTTGCAGATAAGGCTTGTCAAGCTAATGGGCCAGTAATTTCCAGGGTCGGTGGAGGCACCGCCTTTGTGAAGTGGGACCACAGTTGCAGTGCGCCACTCCCTGGGTACGTATCCAGAGGTAAGACTATGATTAAACAGCTGTCCTAGCTGTGGGTTTAATTCCTCGTTGAGTTCGTGGAGCACACAGCCGGGGACACCATCAGGTCCCATGGATGCTGTGTTTTTGCTTTGGAGAGAGCAGTTCTCACTTGGGCGTTGGAGATGTTTGGGGGGCTGCAATCGCTTGGTATAGATATCTCTCCTTTTGGGGGGGAGGGGGGGGAGAAGTATGCACTGAACCTGTCAGCCAGTATGTTGGCAATGTCTGTAGGATCAGTAATCTTCACATCATTTTGAACTAGTTCTGAGCATATCTGGGAGTTTCCTTCCAGGTTTCTAACATAGCTAAAGAAGGCCTTATGATTGTCTTTTGAGTCTTTAGCTATTTTTCTCTCAAAAAAATAGGATATCATAGGATGATACTAAGCTATTGGCCCAGAGACCCTTATAAACCTAGCCAAGAATTTCGTCCATATTTTCCCTGTCAAGCAGGGACACAGACGGGATCCCAGGGGTGTATATTCTGTTTCCCATCCAGTCATCTAGGTTCCTCTTAAAGAGGGATAGTGAGGTACTTTGCTTGAAATGGAGAGGACGTCTATTCGACAGATGGGGGAGTCTTTGGGACACAAATCTATCCTGCCAACAAGTACTACTAATGTCACAGACCAGGTTAAGGCCTTGTGTGCGCGTTGCGCGAGTGGAATTCCACTTACGGATATGCAGCAACTCCATCAAGGCTGGGTCTGAGATGGCTTTGTATGCCAGACACAGGTCACCTCTGAGCAGTCTGTACGAGACTGAGTAGAGGGACAGGGCTTTTAGCTTATCTGCATAGGACAGGTGTTTCAGACCCTGGAATTTCCTGGTGAGGAACCTCTGTGGTCTCTCCAGCTGCTGCATGTGCTTGGCAAGGTACATGCTGAAGGGGGCATTGTACTTAATAATGGGTCGGATAAGGGAGCAGTACAGAGATGTTATGACCTCCTTGTTCCTGGATGAAATAACTTTACTTATAAGGTGGCTCATTTAGAAAGCCTTCTGTACAACGGAGACGATGTGGTGGTCAAAAGTCAGGTTGCTATTAACTTGGGTGCCCAAGTCCCTTATAATTAGTGGAGACACCATTTTTCCCCACAGGGAAAAATGATGCATTTCTTGGCATTCTGTTTGAGGCCATGCTTCTGTCACCAGCCATTAGTTTGGGTAAGGCCCTCTTGGAGGATGTTCACATCACCAGGGGAATTTAAGACAGCACCCAGCTTGCACTCATCTGCAAACTTAGTCAGCCAGAGAGCACTGGTTTTGGCTTGCACCTCAGAAAAGTATATCCCAAACAGTAGAGGCCCCAAGACTGATCCTTGGGGTACACCACTCGTTCCAGGTTTACTACTAGAGGTGGCTTCCCCTATTTTGACTGAGTGGGTACTATCAGTGGGTGGCTTCCCCTAGTTTGACTATGTAGATTCCATCTATTAACTAAACTCATCTAGATATAAAAACTGTACAGTTATATAGTTACAATTTGAGACTTTAAAAGAACTATAATTTTCAACTCTTCAACTATTACAACAAATAAAAGACAAACCACTGCAAATATCCATGCCACAGTCACCTACCTATTTTGATCAAGTCTTTTTGCTCATGAAAGAGGGAGCAGAAGTATGTACTTCACAGGAAAAAGAAAACGACAGCACCACACAATGGCTACAGAAATCTAAGTACAAGTGAAGTGGTTGGATAATTTTCTCACAACTGTACTCTAGAAATGCATCACTGAACTTTAGCTGAACTTCAAATGTGTATCTGAGCATCTCAGCTGCAATGCACATAAACACAACTGATTCACAAGGACTGAACAAGAGACCCCACTTGTCATAAATGCAGAGCTGTAGTTAATGGATTGTTGTAATGTTATGTGACTCAAACTTAATCTGGCAAAGAGAACACAAAAGTAGTTAAACTCCGACTGTACAAGTTTCACAACCTGTCTTTTTCCACCCATGATTACATCAGAATGAAAACAGTCTATCTTAAACAACTGCATGCAGCAAATTTCCTGTAACTGCTACTGACCCATGAACACAGCAGCTGATTTTCACCTGTAACACTGGCAACCACGGTTCATAAAAGATCTTGGGTCTCTGAAGGGTTTACCAGGAAGGAAAGGACTGATTATCTAGTTATCATTCTCCTTCTCACAGTTTTGGGAAGGAAGGGCTGAAGTTGTTATTCTAGAAACAACTAATGTAGCACAGGAGATAACCCGTGTAGTGGAGATCAAAACATCTTCGTAAGTAAACAAAGAAAAATGCACCCATAAACTTGGCTTACAAGAAGGCAAATACTCAGTATCCATATGAACATTCAAATAGAGAACATACATCCAACATGGTGCATTGACCACCTAGCAGCTGTCCAAAAGTCACTGCCACAGTGGATAATGGTCAAAGAAGAAATAACTCATAATATGAAAGTGAAGGTAGGCTACTGTACAATGGAGTGAGTGACCACTAACAGAAGATGGTAAAGAGAAAAAAAAAAAAAAAAAAAAAAAAGACACACAAACTTAAAGAACATATGCAACAGTATGTCTTATCTGCACAGTATTTCAATGAGTTGCTGCTCTCGCAGAGAGGTGATTCTACTGCTAGAAGTAGCAGATACTGACAAAAATCTGAATTACTGTCATCATTTTTACTTTGAGACCAGGGGTATTTCTTTGGAGTTGGTAAACGCCTGAGAGGGCCCACAACATCATGGCTGGCACAGATATAACATCAGGTTGGGGATGCAGGCATTTGCCAATAACTCAGGCAAATATGGGGGGGGGGGGGGACAAAGTCAAGGAACAGTCGTTTGGAAACAGCTAATATTTAATTAATACAGGAAGCTGTATTTCTATATTCATTAAATATTACTATCATCCAAGCGCCTGTAGCACCTATCACTGTGCCTCGGCTCTGCTGCAGTCTGTAGCCATGAGGGGTTACGGAAGGGGGGGTTTAAGGAAGATACACCCATATCGCCTGTTAACATAACATGTAGTTTGAAGGGGAAATGGTTATGACAACAGGAATATCTTGCCCAACTTTAACATAACATTTCAAATTATGTTATAGCACTCAGAAGCTGAGACAGGAAAGCTTCCATCCATGACTGCATGTCAAGAAGGAATGGCCATCACAACCACACCTCCAGAAAGGTCAGAGCATTAGCTACAACACTGTGTTTCAGTAGAAGTCCTACTTACATAAGAAATCATTATTTCATGTGAACACATGATTAGATGAGGAGCTAATTACCAGCAAATATCCCACATAAGTGGAAACTGAATGCAAGTGCCACATTCAGTTTCATCAGTGTGTGTGTGTGTGTATATATATATATATATATATATATATATATATATATATATATATATATATATATAATCTTTAAAAAAGGCAGCAATCATCAAGTGAATCTGAGATAAACACCATCTCCTCATGACTGTAACCTCAGTTAACTAAGGTGTCCAGTGACATGACCGTCTTCATGTTCTGCCACATCAGTGCTATTACGTATCAGATGGGCACTCATACTTTAGTAGTACCACTATCATGTGTATTTAAACTAATGCAAAGTCAAAAATTATTCCTAGAAACTTAGATTTCCTTTTCACCACTTTTTTCTTAAGAATTTTTTTATTAATTTAACATATTTACAATATATACACAGACAGGAAGAAATCCAACATCACATACTGTTATACAATGTTGGAAATGCACTGAATCATCAAGGTATCCTTATACAGCTAACACATTGTCTTGTATTTCAATAGCAACCTTTCAAGGATACCCAACCACTAAAAGTCTTAGTATGATTTACAGATCTTACTCTGATCACTTATTTTTCAGTTTTACATGGTATTACTGCTGAATTTAAAAATTCTTTGACTGTAGAAACTGAGTTCAGCTTCCATTTTTTTGTAATAGCTTTTCTAGCTACTGCCAGTATACTCAAAAGGAGTTTTTTTTTGTTTGGCTTTTACATATACAGAAAGTGGAATATTCATAAGTATTATTAATCTAGTAAAAGAACAACTATCAAGACCATAACCCCTTAAAATACGTACTTATCTTTTCCCAATAAACATTTAATTTTTCATAACCCATAAACATGTGCGTCCAATCAGCTTTTACAACTTTATTACATCAATAATAAAGTGAAGAAGTCATTTTACTAAACTTACAGATTTTATAGTAAGTAACAAACATTCTATGTGTACATTTCCACATAAAACTTACCAGTATAAAATTGAATATTGGCTAAGCATCTGGTGTCATTCAAAAGGGATATAGTATCTGTCTGCCTGGGATGACATGATCGACAGACACTATGCTTTGCCAGAGATGGCCTGCACCTGTCACCCTTGGAATTCCGGATACTGGCTAAGGCTCTTGCCACCCCTATACTGCCTTTTTTAGGTAAGGTTCAAATGACAAATTCATCACCGTAATAGGTACAAGCAACCAAAATCTGTGGGTAATGCTACTCAATGCTAGAAGTCTAAACATCAAAATGCATTCACTCGAGCCACTCCTTAAAATGGAGAACATCGACATCTGTGTAGTGACAGAGACCTAGTTCAAGGCTCCAGAGAGCACCCCTGCATTACCAGGCTATAATTCATACCACACCTTTCGGCCACCTAACCTGGACCGAAAAACTAAAGGCAGAGGCGTGTCCATATTCATTAAGGATATCCACACCTCCAGGCTAGTTGCTCAGCATAATGCATCCGAGATTATCCAAGTGCAACTAACTCTGGGCAAGACCGCAATGCAAATTGTAACTTGCTACAGATCCCCCACCATGCTCCAGGATTCCCACTCCTCATTTCTTGATACACTGGAAAATATTAGGGTACAACCCAACACCGTAATAATGGGCGATTTCAACTACCCCACCACTAACTGGGAAAACTACTAATATACCAACTCTTTTGCTCAACGTTTTCTGGAATTCATAAATTCCAAACCCTTGGATCAACTTATCCACACTCCCACCAGGGGCAGCAATATCCTAGACCCAATCATTACCAACATGGGTGACCGGTGTTCCACACCAGAGGTCAAGTCCTCGTTGGTCAGATCCAACCACAAGCTAATCAGCCTAGACATCCATATCCCCCCCCCCCACCCCCCCATTAGGGAAACCACCGTAAAAAATTTCTCCAAAGCCAACTTCACGCTTCTTAACACAGAAGTGGCAAACTTCACGACACCCATGCAGACAGACAATAGAGGTACGACTGCTGAATCCTACACAAATACACTTTATAAGCACTTACACGAGTGCATGGATTGTGCTATCCCTAACAGAACCAAGATGTTATCCTCCAAAAAAAGGAAGCCAATCTGGTGGTCCCCTGCTTAAACAAACTCTACAACAGAAGAAAGAAACTGTTGCAAAAAATAGTAAACTCCCATGACTGGAGGAACTCCCTGGTCAGCCTCAGTAAGAAGCTGAGATCCCTCATAAAATCCTCTAAAGCTAGTTACGAAAACAAAATAGTCACTGATTCTAAAGACATCCACAAAGCATTCTATAACTATGTCAAGAATCTCAATGGCAACACTCAGATCTGCTCGGAGTTACAGCACAATGGCACTAAATATACAGAACCAACTGATATTGCCAACATCCTGGCAGATAGATTCAGTGCTAACTTTACCCACCCCCCCCTCACCCCTTAAAGGGCCCATCTCTATAACAGATGAATGCAACGTTCCTGTAATCACGGCTGCACAGGTAAAAAACACACTCTCCAAAGCCAAGAACACAGCATCCAAGGGACATAGATAAACTCACTAAACTAGGTATAAATCCCTATGTCACAAGATGGGTTTCCAACTGGCTCACTGACAGAACCCACACTGTAAAAGTAGCAGACTCCAAATCAAACTTCAGACCAGTGACAAGTGGAGCAGTACACGGTTCAGTCCTCTCCTGTTTGGTATCTACTTTTCTGAAGTACAGGCTAACACAGAAGGTCTTGGCTAACGAAGTTCGCAAATGACTGCAAACTAGGAGCCATAACTGACACTCCAAATGATGTGGACATCCTACAAAAGGGCCTCACTAAGACAGATGCCTGGTGTCAAAGCCATGGCCTCAAGCTCAATGCCAAAAAGTGCACTGTCATCCCCTTTGGTAAAAACTTTGTACCCATGAGCTACCATATAGGTGGTAGTCTACTTAACACCAAAAGTGTGATAAGAGACCTTGGGACACAGGCAGACAGTAGTCTCTCCTTTGATAATCACATCGGCACAGTCAGGAAATACTTCTACGTGGCACACCTCATCACAAAAAGTTTCTCATCCAGGAAAAAAAGAGGTCATTGTTCCCCTCTAGTCGCCACTCATTAGACCCATTACAAAGTACAGCTCCCCTTTTGGTATGTACCTCACAAGACATCTACAACTGGAAAGGCTGCAGAAATACCTCAACAAAGAGGATTAATGGCCTCAAACAAATGCCCTATGCTGACCGTCCCAAAAAACTCCAGCTTTACTCCGTCGCATATCGCCTACTCAGAGGCAATCTCTGCCTAACATACAAAGCTACGTCAAACCCAGAGCTGTTGGACATGCTCCACTTACAGAAATCCCAATCCCTCAGAGCTACACGCTCTAGGGACCTAAACCTTGTCACCACAATAAACAGAACATGCTGGAGGGATAGATTCCTGTCCCAGATACTTCCCATACTCTGGAACAAACTACCTATCTATATCAAACAAAGCTCCTCATTAGCACTCTTCAAGAAAAATCTTGACGATTGGATGGGAAAGAGGAAATTCACCCCGGGGAATCACCTCTGTGGCTCTGCTTGACAGGGAGACAGGAAAATTATTTTCCTGGGTGGTTAAAGCCAGGGTACCCTTTTGGCTAGGCTTGTATAGGCCCTAGGGCAGATAGCCTAGTACCTACCTATGAACCTGTGAAGTCTGACTAACTGATTTAAGTAAAAATGTTTTACTTTTACAATCTATTGAGTTACTCAGTTCACTACTATCTAAAAAGTTCCAGAATTCTGCATCAAAATTATTTATAATTAACTTATAATTTCAACAAGATTCCTTTGTATGTCAATGTACCTTCATTGGTAGCATTCATATAATGGGGAATAGTGTTCTGCTTCTCTTCACTCATATTACATACAAATTCATTTAATTCCTTATTGATGTATAATATTAAATGGTTAGCAGATTCATCCAGCTTATAATCTTTCATTAAATATTCTATAGAATTTACTTTTCCTTTTTCAGAGCAATCAGACCACAATACTAATCCACTCCTTTTTAATAAATTCATTTTAACATTCTTCTGAGTCACCTTAAATCTAGAGTTGTGTGTGCAATGGGAAAGCAAAATGTCTGCCTTGTGCCTGCCCATGTATTACTGGATTTTAACACCTGTATTGAATTATCACTTAAGACATAGGCAAACATACATCTATATAAATGAAAACAAACCCTATTAACATGTTCCCAGTTACATACATTATACATCACATATGTTTTTTGTATCACTATTATCAGTCCAACATTACTTCTTCCCTCTGTATCATCATTGTTTTATTAATGTTGTCAAAAATGTTTCCCTCCACTCCACAAAACTACACTGAGCCATATGTATCCATTTTGTCAACAACCTTGCCGTTCTTTTAGCTATTATAGACAAACACTTTATAAACATGGTTTAAAAGTGAAATGGGTAACATGAAGCTGAGTCTGATGGGTCTTTACTGCAGGGGCGGCTCGTGGCATCGGCCTGCCGGACTGCAGCCCCCTCAGCTAAAAAGAAGAAATCTGTAAAAAAAAAAAAAAAAAAAAATACCTTTGCAGCTGTTTAATAACTTTAATGTAAAAATTCGAGTCCGCAACTCGGAAGTACGCGCATGCGCACTTAACCGCCTCGAGCTGCGGCGGTTTTAAACAGATTTTTTTTTTGTTTTGATTGCAGCCCGGTGGTGTAATGAAGGCATCATTGTGATGCCCAGAAGTCTATGCGGTTCCAAACCGCATAGAATTGGAAGGGGCTCGGACTGCGACGTCCGCAGGCACGTCATGACGTGCTTGCTGGGCTAAAGGCTGCTGATTGGTTGTCGCTCTCTTTCCGGGCTTTATGTGCTGGGAAAAGAGCGAGAATCAGTCAGTTGAGTTGTGGGCTTGACTTGTTGTGGTGTCCGATTTTAATTTGTCAATTGACATTGGATTTTAATTTTTTTTTTTATTTGGGCGGATTTTGTCAGCTGTGCTGTGCAGCCTGTGCTAGCCTAGCCTGAAGGAAGAAGAACAGAAGAAGAAAGAAGAAAGAAAAGAAGTTGGAGAAGAAGAACACAGTGGAAGGTGCAGAATTAAAGTAAGTATTGTAGCTCATGTAAATGTGCAGAGAATCCCACCCATCCAAGGTAGACACAAGTACTAGAGTGGCTTTTCATCTGTCCTTGATTTTTACAGAATGGTCTGGTTTCTGTCATATTTTTTGTACTGTTGATTTATGCTTATTACTCAAAGTGCCTGTTGCTCTGTGTTTAAGTAGCAATACTTTAATGACCATCAGGTAAGCTTGGCTGAGATTGCAAGATGCAAGTAAGCTTTAACAAGCATACTGTTAAAGAATTGCCAACATTGAAAGCCTTTCTGTTGCCATGTAGAGAATACTTAACTAGATAATGTATAAGCCTTGGGTATTGAAATGCATATGCCAGTATTTGTAATAAAGGAAAGAATTACATTATTTTAAGAGTCTCATTACACTTGGAGACTTCCAGTCATCTCTGCAGGCTTTACCCGTAAACCGAATGCAAATCGCGTGGTCCATAACATGTACAGTAATCCTTTTAAGCAATGTATCTTGAGCTTATTTCTTGTTTGCTTTTCATTTTTTACTTTGATCATGTTTTCCCCATGAAACAAATAGATGTCAGGCAGCAGGTCTTTTTTTGGATAAGGAACATTTTTACAAGTGGGGGCATCAGAGATTTCTACTTTCAGCATGTTACTTGTTACTTTAATAAAGCTGAATATAAATTATAATTAGAACTGCAGTGCAAGAAGTGGTTTGAGTTGAGTGCTGCTTGTTTTTCTTATACTTGATTTTGACTGGCATTCCATTAATGTATTTAAAAAAGTAATTTATTTTTCATGCCTCACAACCTTTTTGTTTCCATCTAGATATTACGCTGTCATGCAGCCAATGCATTGAAATATTTTTATTCTTCTACACTTCATTTTGTCTTGATTGGACTCTCATAATGACAGTTTGGCACCCAGGGCAGTATATTTAGTTTTTGTGGTTTGCTACTACAGGTGTGTGTGTGGTAGGGAATACCTCAGGCTTGAACCCTGTACCTTGTATGCAGGTGTTAAAGACCTGAATTCCCTACCCACCACCATTTGTAAAAACAAAATTGCAGATTTTTGCCTCATATTTGATCTGATCTGTTCCTCATAATATCTGTGGTTTGTAAATGCTGCAATGCTTGATTTTTGATAGTGCAGTGGTAGCATTGTTGCCTCACAGCTGCAGGTTCTCAGGTTTGATTCTTGGCTGGGTTGCCTTCTTTGTGGGGTCTATATCTTCTCCCTGTGTTTGTGTGGGTTTGTTTTTGTGTCCTCCCATGTTACAAAGACATGTCTGCATTATTTCTTCCTGGGCCTCTGCTGAACATTTTTTTTTCTTCCAAGTCAAACTGTCCTGATTAACAAATGTTAAATAAAATTGACAGGCATTTGAATTTCAGACTTCAGGTTTCTGAAGGTTTAATTCCTTGTATATTTGATGGGGCAGTGGTAGTATTGTTGCCTCACAGCTATAGGTTTTCTGGTTTGATTCTTGGATGGGGTGCCTTCTGTGTGGAGTCTGCATCTCCTCCCTGTGTTTGTGTGGATTTGCTCTGGTGCCCTGTCATTTTACAAAGACGTGTCTGCAGTATTTCTCCCTGGGTCTTTGCTGAAAATTGTTTTGTTCTGTCAGCAGTACACTTGACAGGCATTTGAATTTCAGACTTCATATTCTTCAGAAAATACATAGTAACACAACCGTAACACAACCTTTTATTCTAGCAATTTTCTAAGTTTATAAGATGAATATTTGAAATTTGTCCCTATTTTTGGGACTGTATTCTCCCATTATTGGCTTTGTCCAGGTTTTTTGTGCTAAGGTTGACAGCTATGGCAAGAACTGAATTCACTGAATATGTTTGAGGGCTTTATTCCCTCATTACTGGGTTTGTCCAGGTGTTTTGTACTAAGAGGTTGACAGCTATGGTGAGAACTGAATTCACTAAATGATAGCCATTTAAGTTTCAGTCTTCTTCTCTTTTACAAAGCAGCTGATTTGGCATAGTGGTATGTTGCTCTGACTGTTTTGCACAGGGACCTTGGCAGTAAAATGTATGGTGGTAACACAGCATTTTATTCTAGCAACTTTCCAAGATTATACAAGCAAGGTTTAATGTGTCCCTGGTTTTTGGGCTTTTGACCCCCAATACATTTTGGCTTTTTCCAGTTTTCTTGTGCTGCGAAGTTGAGATGCAGTTGAGTATTGAGTAGATTTTAAAAGGAGCTGAGAGCTGCAGGGGAACAGAAGTTTAGTGTTGCTTAAGTGAAGTTAGTTTGCCTTGTTAATAGCACAACAGGTTGTGTACTTGCTTTTGATGCAGAAGGCTGTGGGTTCTACTCCCACAAGGGGTTGATGCTGCTGTACTGAGAATGTTCTCCTTGGTGAAGATACTAACTATGAGTCTGTTATCAGTTTGCCATCCATTTCCTCTTGCAATATTACTAGCTTATTGTTTTAATGTAATATAGGCAATTTATTCCTGAGGGGCAACAGACACTTTATTTTTCGATGAAACCATGAAATATAAAGGTGTTTGCTAGCAGCGACCTCTTCATTAGTTACAGATTTCTTTAATGTGGAATTATTTAGATGACTTTTACTTCTTCAGAGATTGTGCATATTTACTGATAATGGACTGTAGAATTGTGCATATTTACTGATAATGGACTGTAGAATTATGCATATTTACTGATAATAGTGGACTGTGGAATTGTGCATATTTACTGATAATGGTTGACTGCAGAATTGTGCATATTTACTAATAATGGTGGACTGTGGAAGTCTGAGTAGACTTTTATGATAAATGTTATGAACTGGGCAGTTTTGCCATTATGGGTGCATGCGTTTTGTTTCATTGCTTACTGGAAAAATGTTCAAAACAAATTTAAAATGCCCTCTAACAACTGTACTGCATTGTACTAGGAATATAATTTAGTACAATGAGGAAGGTGTATCAAAGAGCACATGTATGTTTCATATGCAAGGGGCCTATGATTTGAAAACAGCCCAAACTTAATCTTTATCTGCCACTGGCAAAATGTATTTTCTTTGAATGTGGGTTTCAATGCTGATTCAATGAATGTGAGTTTCAAGGGTAGAGAAGTTTTAATGCTAAGTTTTCATTGTGAGACTGCATTGCTTTGTTTAGCAGATGACTTAGTGTTTGTGCTGTAAAATACAAAATAAAACTTTCAAATGAAGTCCAACTCATCATAGAAGTAAAGCAGTATGCACATTAGTGTTTATGGTAAATGGAGTGAAATAGCCAAGTAATGGTTCATTGGGATGGCTGCAGAGGCTCCATTCAACCATGATTTTGTCAGGGGGGAAGGGCAGCAAACTCAGACAGGCCCAGCTGAACTATACCTCCCAACTGTCCAGATTTTCAAAGAATGAATAGATTTTTGCTTCTTATTTTTGGTTTGTTCTTCATAAAATTTGTAGTTTTCTGGCAAATCATTTAGGAATTAAGTCACTAAATAATGATACACTGAGTTTCAGACTTCATAACCTTCAGAAAAATGCATGCTAAAGTAAGAACTGTTATTCTATCAACTGTCTCTATTTATACAAGAGCAATTTTTAGTACTGTTTATATGTTCCCCCAATATATTTGGCCTTGTTCAGATTTACTGCATTAACAGGTTGAGAGGTACATACAAATAAATTGCTTTATAGAATTAGGCATAGCCAAACTCTCAACTGTCCCCGATTTTGGCTCAAAATGTTGCTCTTCCCCCCAATAATCCCTCCGCAAAATAGCAATTTTGGAAGAAAACATGGAGGGTTTACAATTAAGAAATAACTGTAATAATCAAAGTTATAGATTACTTGAAATGCATGTAGATTCTTTTATTTTGTCAGCTGCTCAAGTCAGCAGTACTAATATTAAAGTGTCCCTTCTTTGACAGGTTCCCAGCTGTATTGTGTGGCTATTTTATATTTTTGCATCACATTTTTGGTCCATTTTTCATAAAATTGTGTTTTTTGGCAAATTAGTGACAAATCACTAAAGACTGAAGTTAGAAAATAATGACAGACATTTGAGTTTCAGATTTTATACCCTTCAGAAAATTCATACTAATGCAAGACCTATTCTATTATCTTTCTAGGTTTATTAGAGCAATATTTAAAAATTGTCCTTATTTTTGGGCTTTGTCCCACTTCTGTGTATGGCTTTGTCCAGATTTCTTGCTCTGAGGTTGAGAGGTATGACAAATGTGTCAGGGCCATCACAGTCAGCCAGAGACATTTCAAATTGTGACATACTTGTTGCACCCCACTCCCCCATGTAGTGACTCTGGATGTGTCCAAGCAAGGCAAGGAGAAGTTATGCAGTGTAAATGTGCAGTGTGTCCCCCCATCCAAGGTAGACACAAGTACTACAGTGGATTTTCATCTGTCCTTGATTTTGCAGAACGGTCTGGTTTCTGTCATATTTTTGTACTGTTGATTTATGCTTATTACTCAGATTTATGCTAATTACTCAAAGTGCCTGTTGCTCTGTGTTTAAGTAGCAATGCTTTAATGACCATAAGGTAAGCTTGTCTGAGATCGTAAGATGCAAGTAAGCTTTAATAAGCATACTGTTAAAGAATTGCCAACATTGAAAGCCTTTCTGTTGTTGCCATGCAGAGAATACTTGACTAGATAATGTATAAGCCTTGGGTATTAAAGGACAGGATTCCATTATTTTAAAAAGCTCATTACACTTGTTTGAGACTTCCAGTCATCTCTACAGACTTTACCCATAAACTAAACAGAATGCCAATCATGTGTGGTCCATAACCTGTACAGTAATCCTTTAAGCAGTGTATCTTGAGCTTGTTTCTTGTTTGCTTTTCACTTTTTACCTTGAACATGTTTTCCCATTGAAACAAGTAGATAGTTGTCAGGCAGCAGGTCTTTTTTGGATAAGAAACATTTTTACAAGTGGGGGCATCACAGAGATTTCTATTTTCAGCATGTTACTTGGTACTTTAATAAAGCTGAATATAAATTATAATTAGAACTGCAGTGCAAGGAGAAGTGGTTTGAGTTGAGTGCTTCTTGTTTTTCTTATACATGATTTTGACTGGCATTCCAGTAATGTATGCCTCACAACCTTTTGTTTCCATCTAGATATTAAGTAAGCTGTTATGCAGCCAATGCATTGAATATTTTTATTCTTCTACACTTATTTTTATCTTGATTGGACTCTCATAATGATGGTTTGGCACCCAGGGCAGCGTATTTAATTAAAGTTAGTTTTTGTGGTTTTGAGCATAGCTCCTCCCCTTTCTAGTTGGCCACACCCCTTCCCATTGACCCCACCCATTCAGCTGTCTCCTGCAGCCCCCCTTTGATTTGAAGTCACCAGCTGCCACTGCTTTACTGTCTATAGGTATTGCAGCCACCACAGCTTTCTTCCAGGATTATGCTTCTCCTCCTTTTAAAATACTGTTAAAAAATCTTCCAGATCATTATCTCTTTCTTCCCTTCCAGCTTCCAGACTTTCACAGGGATACCATCTACTCCTGGAGACTATGCATTACTGGATTTTGTCACTCTTTCTGATGCTACCACTACTTCAGGTAGACTTTGTCAATCATTTACTACCATGTTTAAAAAATGTTTCTTCATAGTTCTCTTGACCCTTCCACCATGTAACTTCAGACTGTACACCCTTCTGTTCTCATACATATTATTTAATTAGTACTCGCACAGGTATGAAGAGTTCCAAGAGGCATCTGAATGCTTTTTATCATATTACCAGTGTTTCCTTTATTCAAGACTCTAAATGTTGTTGTACAGTTTCTTTACCTGGCCTGTGGTGAATACTACACACAATTTTGCTGTTCTCTGAACTGTCAGTATTTTGTATATGCTCTAATGAAAATGAAGTCTCCAGAAATACACATAATACTTCAATCAGGATCTCACAGCTATCAAAACAGATGAGGTAATAAAGTATATGTTGTGTAGTTAATTTAGCACAACAGTAGATGTTCCAATAGATGACTGTTTCAGCAGCCATTACACATGGGATCTATCCTTTCAAGGATACTGTACCAGTCTGCAAATCTTCAGGTACCTTCCTCTTGTACTGTACTTCCTCCCTCAATATGAGTGGACATAGCAGTATAAGACAGACACATGGACAGACAAACTCAAGAGCTTTCTTGCCTGTAGAAAGAGGGTGAAAGCTGCTGCTCTGAGTGGGTCTTGTCAGAAGAGAAAAAAGGAAAATATCTCACCATGGACATGGAAGAGATTATTCAAGGGGTATGGAGAAAGGGTATTAGTATTGCAACAGTAATCTATTTGAAGATCTTTTTTATGGTACGTTAACTATATGCAAATGTACTATGCTCTTCATTAGATCACTGTTGTGGCAGCCATTGCACATGGGGCAATTGCTAAAGCTCAAGAAGAAAGGGTTGAGGTAGAAGGACCAGTGTCAATAATTACTTGAAGAACAGCTTCATCGAAGCCAGCCCAGACAACAATCTGCTTGTACTGTTTGATAAATGCTTGAATCGAGGACCAAGCAGCTGCCTCCAAAGTAGATCTAGAATCTACACCCCTTCTAGAAAGCCCTAGATGTAGCAACTACACTAGCAGAATGAACCTTGACACACTTAGGATTTTGGTCATGGGTAGTATTCTAAAACTGAATGGCAAGTGAGAGCCATCTAGAGACAGGTCATGTAAAAGCTGGCTGTCCCCCCACCTTTTTTTTTTTTTTTTTTTTTAAACATAACATACAAAAAGTTAATCACATTTTTCTAAAGTCTTTAGTTTTGTGCAGATAATATCCCAATCCCAATTGTCTGTAAATATCCAAGAAATGAAAAATCCTATCTCCCTTGTTTTAAGGATCAGGATAGAAACAGAGAAATATGTAGTTTGATTAAGGCAAAGTTCAGAGACAGCATAAAGCATAAAGGTGCAACCGGTTCTAAAATTAACCTTGTCCTCATGAAAGATCAAAAAAGACTGAAAAAAAAACAGGATGGCCTGTAATTCAGATACCCATCTAGCAGAAATTAAAACTACAAGCAGAGCAGTCCTCCAGGTTAGAAACTTTAGTGAACAGCTGGCTTTAGGTTCAAAGGATATAGAGTTATTTTTTCTGAAATAAAATTAAAATCACAAGAGCACCTTTTTTTCTTGGCTGTCAGCTATGCAAAACTCCCTTAAAAAATTGCATGACTTGGCATAACAAGGAGAAACGGGGATCCGGCAGCAGACAGGCTGATATGGCTGAAAGATGTACCTTAACTGAAGTGTACACCAGGCCAGAATTGTACACATAGGCACTGGATAAACATGGCTGACCCCACTTGACATAGGCCCTACCCTCTACTTTGGTCCTAAAAAGAAAAATCTTCGGCGCTAAAATAACACACGAAAATGTAGAATAGTGTGTGTGTGTGTGTGTGTGTTGTACCTTTAAGAAGAGCTTCAAGGACAGACAGCACATGCACATAAATAGCAAGCACTTGCTGGCTTCAGTGCCATTTTGAGAGTGCAGCCAGAGAGTGAGCATGTATGAGTGTGACAGCTAGTTTGTTTATAAGTTTATCCAAGTTAAAGTTATTAAGCCTCAATCCTGCTGTGTTTGCACATAATAAGCTGCTTGAACAGAACCCATGACTGCTCATCTGTTTTATCCTGACTGGACAAGCAATATGGTGTCAGAACCACGATTCCAGAGACTGCTTTTCAGAGCTACAAGGTGCAGAGTTAACAGGAAAGGTAAACTAAGTGAACTGAGCACAAAAAAGGGTCAGAAACGAACCAAAGGTGATGAAAACTTACACAAATTATTTATTTTGTATAAAAAAAAGATAAAACGGAGCATTACAAGGCCACAAACCACATTATTAAACAAGCAAGAGGCACAAAAAGTTTATTAATTAAACTAAATGTTTAAAAGTAAGATGTTTGATAAAACAGTCATCAGAAAAGCACATGAAGGGTTTGGAATTTCCTCTGAACTGCAAAATGAGCATGTTTAAAGTAAAACTGGCATGTTTACAGTAAAATGAGCACAAGAAAAGTATAAAGGCATGGAAAAAGATTAAATGAGCAAAAGGAATATAATAAGGGCAAAAAGGGCACATTAAGCAAGGCGACTGGATGTTTTTTGGCAAACTGCTGTGTTTTGGCATAAACTACTGTTTTGCACCAACTGAAGCTATCAAGGGCATAACTAGAGTTATTCGAAGTATCTCAAAGTGTGTAAAAGTGCTTACAGTGTGTGCTTATTACTGTGTGTGTAGCGCACCCACAGGTGTAGCTGAAGTAGTTATGGGTTCCTTCCCACCTGACTCTGGTGACAACCCTGTTAGACCCAACACACCAAGGTGGCAAGAATGACAGATTTATTTCTAGGTGACACATCTACTTTAAAAGGCAATAGCACATCAACAAACAAATTATTTCAACAGTGCACCGGTTAGTAATAAGGCAAGGTGAGATATGCATGCAATGAAACCATACATTCACCATCCTCCCCAGAACTCAACAGAAAAAGGTCTTGACATTCAAACATACACAAAGAAGGCAATATCAATGAGCAGTAAAGCTTTATAATGCAGCAATACAAACACGGGAGAAAAATGCAATGTCATTAGGCAATAAAGGAGTTATAATACAGCTATAAGAAAATACAATGTTATTGAGCAGCAAAATTCTTGAAGGCAACAGTACTAACAAGAGCAAAATGCAATGTCATTGAACAATGAAGATTTATAATGCATCAATACAAATATGAGAAAATGCAATGTCATTGAGCAGTACTGACACCCCTCAACCTCCCTGATCAATTCTAAACAGACCAACTATGAAACACACTATTTAACCCTGTTCACTGGCCAGTGACTACTTACAGTCTTGCTGCCGGCATGATGGGGCCCATATTGTAGCTCATCTGGATCCCAATTATTTTTAATCCACAAAGCATTTTTTTTTGGGGGGGGGGTCCACAATCTTATAAAAATATAAAAGACGACCAAACCCTCTCACCACTCCATCCAGAATATCCTAGTGACCAGGTACCATGGTTCCTCTGATGAGAAAAGTAGAAAAATCACCTGCCAGAACACTGGTAATCATCTATGGCTTCTCTGTACTAGGCCCAAAGGAACTCCTTTCTTGCTGAATCATATGCAGGAGTGGAACTACTGGTTTCAGACTTCTCTCCTGATTCCACAAAATACCATAATCCAGGATTTCGGCAAAAGACAGACACAATCTGCTACTTCACTTCCCTGTCCCCAAAGCACTAGAAAAGAAAATCCAGTCATGCTGCAAGGCCCTTTTTCTCGTCAGCACCCTGTTTCAGTCTTCCCTCCTTCAGCTAGTGTTCCAGTCTCTTCTTTCACTTTCGAAATTGTCTTTTATATTCCTGAAAAGAGGTCCACCTTGTGGTGTAATGAAAAACTACAGTATATTACTTCTACAATGAAATACAGTGGGAGCTACACTCTCCCTCCACTTAAAAATCTTGGGTCCCCCCCAAGTCAAAGGTAGATTAGCAGCAAAAATTACAAGCACTAATGCACCATCAACCGAACAATATTTTTGCATTCAAAAGGTACATTCCACCAAGGGTAATCAGCCTTATGCCTAACTTGGGAAGGGGAGTCACCACTGGAGTAGGAGGCAGAGGGATTATGGGCGCAGACTCTGCAATGAGCTGTGGTCACATGTTCCTGTGTACAATGTCCCAAACTGTTATATGTAAGTCTCTGTGGGGGCCGAATCAGTCTCTGCAGTTTTGGTTCAGAAGAGACAGCTAAGGAATTTTGCTCAGAAGGTTTGTCACCCACATCACATTCAATGTCCAGTTCTTCTGTAGGCATATTGCCTACTTCTACGATCTCCTCTTGTATAACTTCATTTTCGTTTTCCATAATGGCATGACTGTCCTCAGCACTATTTTCTGAAGTTTGCATTGCAGGGCTTCCATCAAGGTTCTGTAAGAGGCACAGGAACACTACTTAGTCTATTGTTAGGTCTGTGCTGCTCAAAATGACAAGGAACAAATTCCGGTGCATTTACATTGAGATTACAGCCCATGGGGTCTTGAACATCCTCATAAAAAAACTCACTGAAACCCCAGTCATCATCACTGTCCTCCTCTCCTTCAGGAGAAGAGAGCACAGGCTCTTGAACATTGAAGGGAATAGCTCCTCTCCACCTTAATCTTCTGGATCGCCTTGAGTTAGGCTTCCGGTGAGTCATTCTGGGTTCCGGATTCATTAGTCTCACTGATTTTGCCAAAGGCATTAAGTTGTTGTGGTGCCACGTTTTAATGAGTCCTTCTTTCCCCTCAGGGCAAACTGGGTAGATACGGATATTAGGTAGCTGAGAACAAATTATGTAAATCTCAGATCCCCAGTGATCACCTAGTTTATGCTTTCCTTGTAGTCCCAAATTTCTCAAAAGAACTCTGTCCCCTGGCTGAAAGCCATGCATCTTTACTTTTTTGTCATAGTGAGCCTCGTTTCGCTGATGTCTTTGTCCTGTTGATTTTTCAGCAAGCTCATAAGCCTGTCTGAGGTTCTTCTTGAGTCTCTCCACATAACTGCCATGAGATCGCACTGGTGTATCATCAGCTGTAACTCCAAAGGTGAAGTCAACAGGAAGACGAGCTTATCTTCCAAACATTAGGATGTAATTTAGTTGTGGCTACATGTCTACTCCACTGACTCCTCTTCTCATCAGATAGTGTCCTCAACATGTCTAGTAAAGTTCTGTTGAAACGCTTAGGCTGAGGATCCCCTTGAGGAGGATAAGAAGTGGTGCGGCTTTTTTGGACTCCCAACAGAGTAAGTAGTTCATGGACAAGCTTGCTCTCAAAATCACGTCCTTGATTAGAGTGTATCATTTTTGTCAGGCCATAGTGTACAAAGAACTTCTCAACTAGTAGTTTTGCCACTGTAACAGCTTTCTGATCGCAAATGGGAAATGCTTGAGCATTTCTGGTAGAGTGGTCTGTTACCACCAGCACATTACTGATCCCACCTTCATCCGGTTCAATGCACAGAAAATCTATACAGATCAGATCCATGGGTCCACTGCCTTCCATTTGACCCAATGAGGCAGCGCTGGTCAGCAGAGTCTTTCTCTGAATGCAACGAAGACATGTACAACAATAATCCTCAACATCTTACTTCATGCACAGCCAGTAGAACCTGTCTCGTACCAGACCCATAGTTCTGTCATAACCAAGATGACCATGTTCATCATGCAATGACCAGAGTACTACTTCTCTATACTTCTGAGGAAGCAACAATTGCCATTTTTCACTGACAAGTGCACTTGGAGATCTCCTATACACTTGTCCATTCTTTATCTGGAGTCTGTCTCATTCTTTGGCCAAAAGTCTTGCAGAGGATGAATATCCATACGAAGCATATTAACTTGTTTATCTAAAGCAGCTACCACAAGTTGACCTAAGGGGTCTTCTCTTTGATCTCTTCTAAGGTCACTGTTACTCAAAGCTGGTAGCGATGAAGCCTGTAAAGTGACCAGATTACAATAAACTTGGGGTATGCAGCTGCAGACAGACCCAACTTCTGAGCCCAACATTCCATGTGTTGATAGCAGGTTGCAATCTGACACACAGCTCTCACTCAGGGCACTGGAATTTCCACCCACTCATTGCCAGGGTGTAAATCTCCCTGAGGTCTTCTGGACAGACCATCAGCATCTCCATTTTCGTGTTCTGGGCGATATTTCAAACTGAAATTATAGTTGCATAGAGCTGCCATCCATCTGTGGCCAGTAGCATCTAGCTTTGCAGTGGTCTGGATGTATGTCAGAGGATTGTTGTCAGTCTGCACTTCAAATTCATCCCCACAGAGATAGTCATGCAGCTTGTCCACTACCGCCCATTTTAAGGCAAGGAATTCCAACTTGTGTGCAGGGTAGTTTCTTTCTGAGGGGGATAAACTCTGACTGATAAAAGCCACAGGTCTCAGCTTCTTGTCATACTCCCGGTAAAGGACTCCTCCTAGGCCATCCCTGCTAGCATCCACATGTAAATTGGTTGGGAAAGGGTGGCCTAATGGCTAAGGTGTTTGCCTTACAAACACAAGGCACAGGGTTTGAATCTCACAGGGGATAACTGACTAGGCTTAAAATGGCTCACAAGGGCAGTTAGCCTAGTACTAACCCATGAACCTAAAGTATATGGCTTTGTTGAGTCAGCATATGCCAACACAGGGGCATGTGTGAGGCAATACTTAAGCTGTTCAAATGACTCTTCTCACTCAGGATCCCAACGACTCTCGATGAGTTCTTTAGAACCTCTCGGTCCCTTAGGTTTTTTTCACAAGGATATCTTCAACTGTTTCATCTGCCTTCTCATCATTTCAGAGCAAATGGTTGAGGGGTCTTGCTATCTTTGAAAATCCTTCCACAAACCTTCTATAGTAACTGCAGAACCCCAGGAAAGATCGCAGTTCTGTGGTAGTTTTGGGTCTGCGCCAAGATGTCACTGCTTCAACTTTGCTGGGATCTGTGGATATTCCATTTGCAGACACTACATGTCCCACATAGGTCACTGAAGGTTGGAAGAACTTGCATTTGTCCAATGACAACTTCAGCCCTTCTTTCTCAATCCTGTCCAATACCTTTATCGGTCTTTCTTTGTGCTCCTCTAGGGTCCTCCCAAAGACAATGATGTCATCCAGGTAGACTAAGACTTCCAGGAGATGCATGTCTCCCAACTGTTCTTTCCATGATTCTCTGGAAAGTTGCCAGTGCATCTGATAAACCTTGAGGTAGGCGATCAAACTCAAAAAAATCCCAAAGGGGTGATGAAGGCAGTCTTCTCTTTATCTTCTGGGTGCATAGGGATTTGATAGTATCCACTCCTTAAATCTAGTACACTGAACCACTTACTGCCCACCAGACCATTTAGAGCATCTTCAATCCGGGGAGTTGTGTACTGGTCTGGAATGGTTCACTGATTCAGAGTACAATAGTCAACACACATGTGAATTGCCCCATTCTTTTTCCTGACAACAATGGGAGAGGCATATGGACTTCTTGTCTCTCAAATTATCCCTGGGGCTTTTAGTTCTTCCAAATGTTTTCTTAAGTCCTCCAGGTCTTCTGGAGCTACTCTTCTGGAACGTTCCCTGAAAGGCCAGTCCTGTTTTACTCTTATTCGGTGTTCTGCCTTTTAGCACACCCCACATCTAGTTCACTAGTAGAAAAACTATTTTTCTTTTTCATTAGTAGCTCTTTAACTCTGGTTAGCCACTCAGGGGCAAGAGACCACCTCCTATATCAATATCTTCCAGCTTCAGCTCGTTGGCCCTGCTCTCATTTCTTGTCAACACAGAAGCAGGTAAGGGAGTGGCAGCATAAACATTTCCCAAAAGCATTTGTGAACGCAGGACAATGGGAGTACTTCCTTTATTCTTTAACCTCACAAAGTGTCATAAGCATGCTTTAACTTGTCCGCAGGCCAAACTTCTGGGACTAGTTTCAGCCTCGGTGGCAAGTCACTTTCTAGATCCATTTCCATCATGAGATGAGAAGAAACGGTTTGTCCACACATCCTCACTTTGGCTTTCAAGCAGGTGACCTGACCAGGATGAATTATATGCTCTTTCCCAGACAGGGTCCACACATGACCAATTTCATGTTTCTTACTATCCTCCTACCTTTGAAGGTCACAGAAAACTGATCTCAGGAGAGGATGTAGTGTTGGGTGTTCCTGGGTCAACTGAGGAATTAGCATTCTTCTGACGAGGTCAGTATTTGTCCTCACTAAAACAGATGCTGAATCCTTTCCTTTTGGCCTGAGGCACACAACAGCGAGTGTTTCAAAATATTCTGTTGACCCAACAACTGAAGGGGAAAATTCTAACTTGAGTGAGACATAACCATCATAAGGGAACTTCGTGTGAGATCAACAAATCTAAATTTTCATGTGGCAAATGCTTTAAGTATTTCTGGTAGAAGTCTCTGTACAGAATGGTGATTTGTGCACCAGTATCCAACAGTGCTTTACTATACACTCCTCCTATTTTTATTGACATGAAAGAGGACGGTCCCAGTAGGCCATCGGGTAGTTTCTGTTTCTGGTGCTGTTCAGCTGTACAGCAGTCAGCATGTGGTTGAGGTACCACTGGTTGACCTCGCCATTTTAACTGATAAGACTCTTGCTTAGTTATGCTTTGCGGTCTCAGATGCTGAGATTTTGGCTGAGATGGCTTTCCAATTTGGTTGTTCACCTCAGATGAGCTAGAAGTGTGCATAGTATGTAGTTTCTCTCCCCTATTACAAGGGTTTGTTTGGAAAGGAGATCCAGGATGCTGGCTTCTTGATGTTAAGATTTTATGGAGCTCTTTGTAACTGGGCACTCAGCTGGCTCCTTCACTGAGGCCCTTTGAAGTTTCCCTGCATTGCACTAGTCATTAATAGTTTGTTCACTTTCTTCAAGTTTTCTGCATTACAGCACTGTCGCTTTGTATGCCCTGCATACCCCACAGCGAAAACAAAATCCAGTACGAACTCTGAACACTGGCTGATTCGTTTCTTCCCTGAGTCCTTTCATGGAGGCTCTAGCTGATGTATTTCTCCCTTCAGCTAAAATTATCACGGCTTTCTGCAATTCTGCAAGTGTCTTGGTGACTTGAGCTATGGTGTCTGTCAGGGAAGACACCTGCTTCTGCAACTGTGACACCTCTACATTGCGGACACTCTGGGCCACGACTCCTGTTTGAATAGTGAGCATGGCTATAGGCTCCTGCTGGTGTTCACTCACTGTTTTAGTTGCTGTTGAACACTGAGATTTGGCTTCCAACAGGGCTTCCTCTTCCCTCACCTCTTTAACCAACTGAGAATAAGTTAGAGTCTCTTCCCTATTTCTCATCCTTATTTTCCACACAACGGGTCCATAGCTTGAGCTCCCTGTAAAATTTGTCTGATCCGTACTTGGTCAGCTACTTTCGGATCCACCCCCTTCTTTAGGATGATCTGGTGGAGCATTTTATCTAATCGCTTAATGTAATCAGATAGTTTCTCACCAACTTCTTGGTATGTATGTTCAAACTGATACAGTAGGTCAGCGGCCCTCTCGGTCCTTCCAAACACATCCTGCAGTACTCCTAAATAGTCCTTGGCCAAGCAATCTTGCTTACCCATCCTTAGGTTGCGTATGGTATCCGCAGCTAATCCCTTTAGACTTTCAGCTATCCGCTGCTGCTTCTGAGATTCTGGGATATCCCACTCCTCTAGAGCTTGTGAAGCCTGATCCATCCAGGATTCAAATCTCTCTCTCCCTGAGGTGTGGGATGTTTGCCAGAAAACAAACGCAATTTGTGGTAGCCAAACCCAGTGAATGGCCGTGTAGGCTTTAAGCATTTTTCTACAATACTTCCCAAAGCATTCAAAACTTCAGGCCCTATAGTATTTCTTGGCAGTGAAGCTGTAGCTTCTCTTGTAAGGTTCTGACCAACTTGGATAGCTTCCACAGGTATTTTTTTCTGTTGCTGAGGTAGTGCACTTCTCAGGGATTACCACACAAACTGCACTCTCACCTGAAATGTGTACACTCGAAGGTATGTGCTCATACACTAAAGGACTTTTCCATTCTAATAAGGCCAATGTGCTCTGCTCGGTAGGGTCCATAGTGCTGTCTAATAAAAATCCATGTCCTACAACTGGTAAGGATCCGGTGACTTGATGTATTTACATATCAGTCCATGTGACCCCTGGCAACACCAAAACTAAGCAGTGCACTGACTGAGCATTGTGTTGTTTGCACCACTTAGCGGCTACTTCTGGGTTCATGTTTCTGCTGGATTTGCTTTCCACACGTACAGGGGAATAGGGTGGAGTCCAAGGCAATGTGTAGGTAATCCAAGACAAGCCTCCAAATGTAGCGCACCTGCAGGTGTAGCTGAAGTAGATATGGGTTTCATTCCTACCTGACTATGGTGACACCCCTATTAGGCGCAACACACCAAGGTGGCAAGAATGACAGATTTTTTTCTAGGTGACACATCTAGTTTAAAGCACATCCACAAATTATTTCAACAGTGCACCAGTTAGCAATAAGGTAAGGTGAAATATGCATGCAATGAAACTATACATTCACCCTCTTCCCCAGAACTCAACAGAAAAAGGTCTTGGCATTCAAACATGCACAAAGAAGGCAATATCAATGAGCAGTAAAGCTTTATAATGCAGCAATACAAACACGGGAGAAAAATGCAATATCATTAGGCAATAAAAGAGTTATAATACAGATATGAGAAAATGCAATGTCATTGAGCAGGAAAAATTCTTGAAGGCAACAGTACTAACACAAGCAAAATGCAATGTCATTGAACAATGAAGATTTATAATGCATCAATACAAATATGAGAAAATGCAATGTCATTGAGCACTACTAACACCCTCAACCCCCCTGATCAATTCTAAAGAGACCAACTATGAAACACTCTATTATATACCCTGTTCACTGGCCAGTGACTACTTACAGTCTTGCTGCCGGCATGATGAGGCCCAAATTGTAGCTCATATGGATCCCAGTTATTTTTAATCCACAAGCTTATAAAAATATAAATGACTACCAAAGCCTTTCACCACTCCGTCCGGAATAGCCTAGTGATCAGACATCGTGGTTCCTCTGATGAGAAAAGTAGAAAAATCACCTGCCAGAACTCTGGTAATCATCTAGGTCTTCTCTGTACTAGGCCCAAAGGAACTCCTTTCTTGCTGAATCATATGCAGGCGTGGAACTACTGGTTTCAGACTTCTCTCCTCATTCCACAAAATACCATCATCCAGGATTTCAGCAAAAGACAGACACAATCTGCTACTTCACATCCCTGTCCCCAAAGCACTAGAAAAGAAAATCCAGTCATGCTGCAAGGCCCTTTTCCCTTCCGCTCCCTGTTTCAGCCTTCTGTCCTTTAGCTAGTCTTCCAGTCTCTTTTTTCACTTTCAAAATTGTCTTTTATATTCCCGAAAGCGCTCCACCTTGTGGTGTAATGAAAAACTACAGTCTATTACTTCTACAATGAAATACAGTGGGAGCTACATGTGCATTTTATTCCGAAGAGTTTATTTGTGTGCAAAGTGCAACTATTTCATAAAGTGCAGTCAAAATACAGCCATTTCAAAAAGTTTCTTGTGCTGGTTGTGTCTATTTGCAAAGTGCTGCCATTACAGTGTGTTTCTTGCACTGTAAAGAGTTATTTAGCAAAGTACAGCCATTTTGGGAAAGTTATAGTGTGCTGTGTACTGTTTATTCACAAAGTGCAATTACTTAAAAATGTTTTCACTCTGAGCTTCTTCTGTCCAGTTTATTTGCACAGTGCAGTTATTTTGAAATGTTTCTTACACTAAGAGGTGATTTCTTACAGTACAGTAATTTGAAGAGTATTTTTGTGCCCGAGAGACTTATTTCACAAAGTTCAGGTATTCAGAGCCTTGTTGTGCTTTTGGCACAGTTACAAATACTGGCATAAATTTCAAACATATGTGCAAGTGTGCATGTTTGTACAGTTAAAAGTGGACTTGGGCTGCATGCGTTTTACTGCAATGTGTTGGCATGGCAGTCAGATTTCGAAAACCATGACCACTTATATTTGATCTGAATATTGCAGAGAATTGGAGAATATTTGAGCAAGAGTACAATATTTTTATACAAGCAGCTTCTTCTGAAAGATGCACACACAAGGGCATTCATTTTGCTAAACCTAGCTGGGTCAGAGGCCATGGAAAGAGAGCGTTCATTTGTGCAAGCACCAGCTGTATATGAAGGAGAAGGTGAAAACTGTCATATTGTTGTACAGGCTGAATCAAGGGAAGACCCCAAGTGTTTGAAACACAAATTTACGGAAATGTGTAACCCCCAGACAAATATTACATTAGTGAGCCATTTGTTTTACACAAGAGATCAAAGGCCAAGAGAAACTTTTGCAGCTTATATTACTGACCCGGGAAACAGAGCTCGTGTAGGTTTGGCAACTTAAAAGATGTGTTTATAAAGGAGAGGCTTGTGTGTGGTATTAATACTGCTGCAATGAGAAAGATTTTGCTATGTGACAGTGATTTAATGCTGAGCAAAGATACTGAGATTTGTCAAATCCATGAAATTACAGAAAGGCATACAAGTATGCTTGCAAGTGAGAAGAGCATGATTTCAGCACGCTCCAGGGGAAGGTGTGGACGGCATGCAACACGTGGCTAGTAGAAGCAGGCCTAAGCACATGGCAGCTGCAACTCCTGTGAGTGTGGCAGGTAAAACCCATAGTTTTCCAGCAAGTTCTAAGAAAAGGACATGCTCAGTGCAGTTCAAGGGTGAGTCAGCAAAACCCAAATCAAGCTTTATTGTTAAATGTCGCAATTGTGGTGCCAATCATGAGCCTAAAAGAGAAAGGTGCTTAGCATTTGGTCAGTAATGCCACAAGTGTAAAAAATGGAACCATTTTCAAACATTTTGCAAATCAAGTAAACCTCACACAGTTATAAAGAAAGGTCACTTAAAGCAAGTTGATCACATACAGAGCTGCAGTTCTACTTTCTAGATAGATGGTGCATCAGTGATTGATGAAAAGGTTGATGCAGTAAATTTGTTGGCAAAGAATGACGTGTTTTGTACTGTACAGATCAATGGTAAAACCACAGAGCTCAAAGTAGACACTGGCCCAAAGTGTAATGGTATGTCAGCAGACACTTATGCTAAGGTGAGAGCTGGAGAACGACTTAATGCTTATGGAGGTTAAGAAATTCATACCGAAGGCTCAGTAGTGCTTTCGTGTTATTTGGCTAGGAACTGCTACAGCTTACTATTCTATGTAGTCCGAAGACCTGTGCAGTCATTACTGTATCTCAGAGATAGTTTGAGAATGAATTTGCTTTCCTTTACCAAAGAAGTTCATTATATAAGCACATATCCTAGTTCCAATTTTACTGAAGCTATTTTCTCAGAGTATGCTGATGTTTTTGATGATAAGTTTGGCAAACTTCCAGTTGTGTATTCTTGAAGTTAGACACAGAGGTCAGCCCAGTGGTCAGGCCAGCAAGAAAAGTTCTGATAGCTATGCAGAATAAGGTCAAAGCTCAGCTGGATAAAATGGTGCAGCAAGGTTTAATTTGTCCAGTCGCAGAACCAACTGAATGGGTGTCATCTATGGTAGCAGCCCACAAAAAAGGCTCAGACAAAATCAAAATATGTACTGACCTAAGAGATCTGAACAAAGCATTAAAGAGACAACAACATCCTACACGCATAGTTGAGGATGTTGCAGCCTTGATAACGAATGCCACTGTTTTTTTCGTTATTGGATGCAAAAAGTTCATTTTGGCAAGTGATGTTTGATCACAAATCTTTACTACTGACTACTTTCAGTACCCCATTTGGAAGATATAGATTCCTCAGGATGCCATTTGGAATAAATTCTGCAAATGAAGTATTTCAGCATAAAATGGAGCAAATTTTTTTGGGGTTATCCTTATGCCACAATAGTAGATGATTTGTTAGAGGCATTGGTGAAGCAGAGCATGACAGAAACCTTAGAAGAGTTCTAGACAGAGTACATGAAGTGGACTTGCAGCTCAATCCTCTGAAGTGCAAATTCAGACTACAAGAAATTACATATGCAAGTCATTTATGTACTAGCACTGGCTTGCGACCAGACCCGTCCAAGCAAGCAGCCATTCTTGACATGCCAGTACCAGATAATGTTCAATCTCTACAATGGTTTCTTGGTATGGTCAACTATCTGGGCAAGTTTATACCAGATTTCAGTGAGTTGACAGGGCCTTTGAGAGAACTAACATGCAAAAATGTTACATGGTCCTGGTTGGAACAGCACCAGAGAGCATTTGAAGGCCTTAAGCAGAAAATTGCAACTCCACCCACATTAAGATATTATGATGTCAATAAACCAGTAACTCTTTCCTGTGATGCTTCAGAATTTGGTCTTGGGGCAGTTATTATTCAAGAAGGCAGGCCAGTAGCCTATGCATCTAGATCTCTTACACAAACTGAAATGCAATATGCACAAACTGAGAAAGAACTTTTGGCAACAGCATTTGCATGTTCAAAGTGTCACGATTATATCTATGGTCGAGCTATTCAAATTGAAACTGATCACCAGCCTCTAGTCACTATTTTAAAGAAGCCTATGCATTCAGCTCCAAAGAATGATGCTCAAATTGCAAAAGTACAACTTCAAAATGGTCTATACAAAAGGCAAACTTCTTTATCTAGCTTATACCTTATCCAGATTGCCCAGAAATAAAAGGGAACAGCTTCAAGCAAAGAATTTTGACTTTGATGTGAAGGAAGTGCATAATTTTTCTACCACGAGACTTGATGAGAGATCATACAAAGATGGATACAATTTTGCAAAAGCTCAACCACTACATTATTGTTGGATAGCCGTCAAAGCAATCTAGTGTACCACCTGAAGTGCAAACTTATTTTCCTTACAGAGATGAGATGTTGATGGAAGATGGCATTATTTTCAAAGGTCCTAAATTTGTTGTCCCTGCTTCTTTATAGTTTCATAGTTTCATAGTATAGTACTAGGCTATCTGCCCTGGGGCATTTGTAAGCCTAGTCATAGTGATGTGGCTTTTGCCACCCCATGAAATGGTACAAAAATGTACAGAATAAATCTAGAATACTGTGCCTCTGTCTAGTAGTTGACACAATGAAGGTCCCCTTATATAATAGAATTAGTTTACTGTGCCCCTGTCTAGCAGTGACACAGATGTGACCCCTGAGGTAAACTTACAATCTCCCATCCACTCATCAAGATTTCTCTTGAAGAGAGTCAGTGAGGGGCTCTGCCTAATACAAACTGGGATCCTGTTCCAAAGCATGGGAAGCCTCTGGGTTATGAATCTATCCCTCCAGCATGTCCTATTCATACTTGTGCCAAGGTTTAAGTCTTTAGCTCTCGTGGTCCTGATGGATTTGGATTTTTTGAGGTGGAGCATGTCCATCAGATCCTGATTGGACATGGCCTTGTATGTCAGGCAGAGATCACCTCTGAGCAGGCGGTATTGCTACTGAATAGAGCTGAAGTTTCTTTAGTCTGGCAGAATAAGACATATGTTGGAGACCCTTGATCCTTTTGGTGAGGTACTTTTGTGGTCTCTCCAGCTGTTGCAAATGCCGGGTGAAGTACATACCAAATGGGGCATTGTACTCAATCATGGGTCTGATGAGGGAGGAATATAGGGGTACAATGACATCCTTGGATCTGGATGTGAATCCCTTCATGATGAGGTGTGCAAGGTAGAATGTTTTTCTAACCAGTTTGGCAACGTGGGTGTCAAATGAGAGGTCGCTGTCTACTTGGGTCCCTAGGTCTCTGATTACTTTTTCCGTACTCAGTGGGTTGCTGTCTATGTGATAATTTGTGGGTACTTTGTTTTTCCAAAGGGATGACTATACATTTTTGGCATTTAGTTTAAGGCCGTGACTACGGCACCAGTTGTCCATTTCAGTGAGGCCTTTTTGTAGGATGTGTGTGTCTGCTGGTGTATCGACTATGGCACCTAGTTTGCAGTCATCTGCGAACTTTGTCAGCCACAGCCCTCCCATGTTTGCTTTAACATCTGAGAAATAAATGCCGAACAAGAGGGGTCCCAGGACAGATCCCTGTGGGACACCACTTGTGACTGGCTTTGAGTCTGACATTGCTCCAGCGATTTTAACTTTATGGGTTCTGTCCTTTAGCCAGTTTGCAACCCATCTAGTGACATAAGGGTTTACTTTTAAGCTGTTTAGCTTAACTATGATGCCTGAGTCGGGTATTGTGTCGAAGGCCTTAGCCAAGTCCAGGTATGCTGTATGGACTGCTTTGCTCTCATCAATGGCTCTAGTGACTGTTTCGAAAATGTCAACCAGGTTTAAAAGGCAGGATCTGCCCTTTACAAAGCCGAACTGGGTGGGGTCAAGTGTCTGTAGGTCCCCTATGTCTCTGTTTATAAGTTCCATAATGATTCTTTCCATAGCTTTGCAGACCAGGCTAGTTAAGCTTATGGGGCCGTAGTTTCCAGGGTCTGTAGAGGCACCCCCCTTGTGGAGTGGGACCACTGTTGCTGTACGCCAGTGTTCAGGTACATATCCCGAAGTAAGGCTAAGGTTAAATAGTATTTTTATGTGTGGGTTTAGCACCTCTTGGAGTTCACGTAACACGCACCCCGGGATACCGTCAGGTCCCATTGATGCTGTGTTTTTTGCTTTGTTTAGGGCGGTTCTCACTTGGACATCTGAGATGACAGGGAGATTACATTCAGCTGGGATAAGTATTTCTTCTTTTGGGGTTGAAGGAGGGGAGAAATTTGCACTGAACCTGTCAGCCAGAATGTTAGCAATATCTGTGGGTTCAGTGTATTTTTTGTTGTTGTGAACCAACTCTGAGCATATCTGAGAGTTTCCTTGAGGTTTCTAACATAGCTGAAGAAGGCTTTGTGGTTATCTTTAGTGTCCTTAGCGATTTTTCTCTCAAAGTTTGCATTGGATGTTTTTATGAGAGAACGTAGTTTTCTGCTAATGTTGATCAGAGATGTCTTCCCTTCATGGGATTTCGCTCTGACGTGCAGTAGCTTCCTTCTTTGTTATACAATTTGTTTATGGCTGAGGTCCACCAGACAGGACGCTTACATTTGGTGGAGAGGGACTTGGATTTGTTTGGGATTGCATGATCCATGCATTCTTGGAGATGTCCATAGAAAGCATTTGTGAAGGATTCGGCATTATGGGATGTGGTATCCACTGGCACAGTGGGCTTAAAGGATACCATCTCAGTCTTAAGAAGAGTGAAGTCTGCTTTTGAGAAGTTTTTCATTGTGGTCTTTTGTGCTGGGGGTGGAGGTGGGATATGTATATCCAGGGTGATTAGTTTGTTGTCAGATCTTACTAGTGAGGGGTATACTTCCGGTGTGGAGCATTTTGTCCCCATGTTTGTGATGATCAGATCTAGTATATTATCTCCCCTAGTGGGAGAGGTGACTAGTTGTTCCAGTGCATTTGAATTTATGAATTCCAGGAACCTTTGGGCTAGGGTATTAGGGCTAGAATAATGTACCCAATCTATGTTTGGGTAGTTGAAGTCTCCCAGTATGATGGTATTTTGTGATACATTCATATCCTCCAATGTCTTCAGGAAGGCTGAGTGGGGTTCTTGAGATTGGGAGGGTGGTCTGTAACATGCTACCAGTTGTATAGCAGTTTTGCCTATGGTTAGTTGCACCTGTATGGTCTCTGATGCTTCATGTGTTGCTACTAACCTGGAGGTGTGGGTGTCCTTTATGAATATGGACACTCCCCTCCCTTTGTGGTTCGGCCGAGTTTTGGGGCTGAAAAGCATGATACTGAGGTATAGCCTGGTAGCTGGGGTGCTCTCAGGAGCCTTGAACCAGGTTTCAGTTACTGCACAGACGTCGATGTTCTCCATGCTGAGGAGTGCATCAAGTGCCTGCATCTTGAGATTTAGACTTCTGGCGTTGAGCAGCATTACCCTTAGTTTTTTTCCATTTTTGTTTTCTAAGGAGGTGGGTTTGTCTTTTGAGCCTTGCCTAAAAAGGCACTATGGGGGTGGCAAGAGCCTTAGCCAATATCCGGAAGCCCAGTGGTGACAGGTGTAAGCCATCCCTTGCGAAGCAGCGTGGCTTGTCCAATATATCATCCCAGGCAGACAGACATTGGATCCCCTTAGAATGACACCAGTACTTGAGCCAATTGTTAAAGCTGATCATCTTGTCTTTGTATTGTGGTATCATTCTTGGTGAGGGCAAGATGCTGCTCAGGGTCAGGGTCATACCAGCCTGGGCTACATAATCGGAGAGCTCCTCTATGTCTCTTTTCATGTAGTCCAGGGAGGTACGTCTCAGGTCATTCACACCAGCATGGACAATGACGGAGTCATATTTGTACTTGCTTTGGAGTGACCTGAGTGCGTGTGTTATGTGGCGGATCCTAGCTCCCGATAGACAGCTCACAGTCACCTTCTCCTTGTTCAGCCTGGTCAGTGGGACATCAGTGTGTCTGACTATGGAGTCACCTATTACTAGTTACAACATGAATATATCCAGATTTTGTACGTGGTCATTCAGGTTCTGAATCTACCAAACGAAGGGCGAGTGGACTAGTATTTTGGACTTCTCTAGCAAAAGACATTGATAAAGTACTTTCTTGTTCAGTATGCAATTGTACTAAACCACATTTGCAGAAAGAACCACTTCAGGTAAGTCAAGTTCCTGAACTTGGTCAACAGTAGCCATTGATATATTCGAGTGGAACAATTAGCATCACTTAGTGTTGGTAGACTCTTATTCGAGCTGGTTCGAGATTGATTTACTACCTAATCTAATGTCCACTGCTGTTATCACCAAGTTGAAACGTCATTTCTCAGTCCATGGTAGTACACACAAAGTTATTGCTGACAATGGTACCCAATTTACCAGTTGTTTAAATAATTTGCAAAAGAATGGAACTTTGTACATGTTAATAGTAGTCTAGAATATCCACAGTCAAACGGACTAGCTGAATGTGCAGTACAGAGTGCAAAGCAATTACTAGAGAAGTCAAAGCGTGATAATACCAATGTCTTTTTGAATTTATTCAATCTCAGAAACACACCCTGTGATGATATACTTGGCTTGCCTGCTCAGAGACTTCTGTTTGGCAAACCAGAACAACATCACCTAGAAGTTCTAATTTGTTGAGGTTTAAAGCAAAGAACAACACAACAATCAGAGCCCAACTGTACAGAAAGTGTTCTTTCCAGAAGTCCAGCTATGATAAATCGAGCAGATTTCTTTGTCCACTGAAAGAAGGAGACACAGTGAGGATACAAACAGCGAAATATTTCGACCGGATTGGTCAAGTAACAAGTATATGTGCCAAGCCGAGATCCTACTTCGTAGAATCTGAGGGTATGGAGTACAGTTGAAACCATAGACATCATCTTCCTATATCAGAATTGATAACACAGCACTGGTCCTGTGATACAGACTCTAGATCTCAGTGCAAGCCACACAATGTTCCTGTTGCAGAACGTGTCTTAACTTCTACTTCCATTCCTGATGATGTTCCTGATGTCCCTAAAGTTGAACATTCAGCAGAGACAGTCTCAGTTGCTAGACCTAATTCTAATTTTTATGTCACACGATTTGATCATGTTTCCAGACACAGCAACCTGGACATATCTGTCTATGTGTATTTAGTTCTGAATAACTGCATGTCAAAGAATTATTTGTATCAATTGCATGTTAATTAATGTCGTCAATAATGCACAACTCATTTCTCACAGAGGGAGGATGTAGAACAGAGTGTGTGTGATGTACCTTTAAGAAGCTCTTCATGGACAGCATGTGCATATAAACAGCAAGCACGTGCTAGCTTCAGTGCCATTTTGAGAATGCATGTACGAGTGTGATAGCTAGCTTGTTCATAAGTATATCAAAGTTAAAGTTATTAAGCCTAAATTCTGATGTGTTTGTGCATAATACAGCTGCTTGAACAGAACCCAAGAATGCTCATCTGTTTTATACTGACTGGACGAGCAACAGAACACATCCATTTTTTTTTTTACCAAAGAAACATCTTTTCAATTTGTACAAGTAAGATTCCCAGTAGCAGGTTTCCTTGCTTCCTTAAATACTTGTTATTCATTCTCAGAAAATAAAGTACATTAAAAAAAAAAAAAAAAAGAGTCACCCACAGACTTAGATTGAAATGTTAAATATTGGGGTGAATTAGGGATCCTGTGTCCTATGTCAGTAAGTCCACTTCTTAGGAAGGTTTTGGTAATTGCCCATGGTCAGTTGTATGAGAAGGGTGAACCAGTGTTGTCTTGGTCAAAAAGGAGTCACCTGTAACATATTTGGTAAGTCCTTTGTGATCTTTTGAAGAATGCTGGAAATAAGATGGAACAGGGGAAATACATAAAGGGGAATTAAAAAGCATCAGTCCTTCCAAGTTTCTTTGCAAGGGCTCCAGCTGTCTGTTCATATAGGAGGCAGAGTTATTTGGGGATTTCTCCCTGGTGGACAATATGCAGGAAGACCTCCTGGTGTAATATCTACAAGTACGTATCTATTCTAGATCTGCCTAAGGATAAGGAATCTGCTCTGCTCTGTAAGAATTGAAGTTGCATGAAAAAGTAATACATGCTGAAATGCTATACCCCAGACAACCATGGCCAATCTGCAAAGGTGGGGTATGATCTTCCTCCCCTGTTTGTTTACATACCACACATTCTACTCAGAGAGTATCAGGAGACCAAAGCTGATTTAGGGCTATCAAAGCATTTACGACAGCCATAATCTCTTTTAGATTGATGAGTTTGTGTCTGTGGCATGGCTCCCAGATCCCTTAAGTTACAGCACCCCAAGCAAGGTCTGAGGCATCTGCGGTAACTATCTGCATGGTGTTGGGAGGAGAGAAAGGCACTCGTATGTCAGTTAGAACTTGTTTGACCCACCAAAAGAGTTCTTTCTTCATCAGTTTGAGAACTGGAATTGGGAAGGACAGAGGATGAAAGTGCTGAGCGCCTAAACAGATATGAGAAACCACTGGATCTTACTAATGTGAAGTCTGCCATGAGGAATCATAAGGCTAGAGGAGACCAAGAAGCCTAGAACTCTTAAAAATCTCTTGCAGCAGACACTATGTGTTGAAAGACAGAGAAAGAGACTGATTAATTGTTGATGATGTATTTATTTCTTTTCTGGAGGAAGAAAATCTATTTTAAGGAAATGTGTAAAAGACATCTCAGGAAAACCAATCTTTGAAGTGGAATGAGAGATGACATTTTTTAGGTTCCAGATAAAACCCAGGTTGCAGAAAATATTCATAGAGAACTACATAGTTGTTAATGTGTCAGAACTAGTTGATACTGAGATGAGATCATCATCCAGATAAGGAAAGATTTGTATGCCTTGAGCTTGAAAAAATACAACTGGAGAAAATATTTTGTGAAGACTCTTGACAGAGTAGAAAGACCAAACGGTATAGCAGTAAACTAAAAATGTAATCCCAAAGCAAAGAATCCTAAAAGTGATTGTATATTTTTGTATTGAATGGGAATATGCAAGCAAGCATCTTTTGGATCTAAAGTGACCAAAAATAACTGAGAGGATAGAAGAGGGAAAAAAAGTTTGAAGAGTCAGTATTCTGAACTTTGGAATGAGATGAAAAGTACTTCACTTGGATAGGTCTAGAACAGGCTTCCATGTTCCCTCTTTTCTGGAAATCAGAAAAAAATCTTGAATGAAACTGTTGTCCCCAATGGTTTAAGGGGACTCGCTCTATGATCCAATGTTTTGTATGATCTGCAATAATCTGAGGCATAACATGAAGCTGTTCTTTTGGGGTTGAGTAATGCCTGATGAAACAGGGGAAAATGCCCATTTTAGTTTGTAACCATGCTCTATTATGCTTAATACCCAACAGTATGTGGTTATTGATTTCCATGCAGAAAGGCACACAGAAAGATTCCTTGCAATTTTAAAAAGAAGGTTGATGTGGGGAGGGAAAGGAGGGCATTGGTAGCAAAGATAGTCAGATGTTTTATTTTTCCTTTGTTTGCTGGGTCCTTGCCACTTCCTTTTGAACTGCTCTTTCCCATTTTTTGCTGACCAGAATTGAATGGTTTATGAAAAAATGGACCTGAATTGGTAGGGTTGTGTCTTTAAAATTTAGAAACTGGAGACAAAATAGCTATTCTAACTCCCTCCGTGAGTTTAACCATCTCTTCTAACTTTTTGAAAACTTCTGGAGAAGGGTTACCAAACAGGAAACCTTTGCCCACAACACCATTTAACAATTGTGCTTTCACAACTTCATGGGAAAGACTGAAGCCTTAACCAAGCACAGCTTCTCTTAAAAGATCCAGTTGCAGCAGCTATGGGGACAGCATCACAACCACATTTAATTGTGTTTTGTTACCTGACAGGCAGAGAATATGGAATTTGAACATATGCGTTTGACAGTTTATGGCTCTAAAAGCTAAGATGGTAGAAGTGTAGACTTTGCCATATCTATCAAGTACCCTGCTGTCTTTATCATTAGGTACAGGATTAGGAGGAGGAAAGGTCTTAGCACCTTTGTCAGCATCCAAAGACATCAGGGTCAGCAGAAGGATTTTTACAAAGGTAGTTGTGTGAAATCAAGAGCCCTATAGAATCTGTTAAGCTTTTCAGGGGCTGAAGGCTGAGTGTCTAGGGACACAAAAGCAAAAGAAAAGGCATCTTTCAGAGACCCTAGAACTGGTGGAATAGCAACAGGAAAAGTGGTGTCCATATACAGCAATTCATAGTACTTTTTGTGATTCAGATGCCTCTTTACCCTCCCATTTTGGAAAAAAAACTTTCATTTTAGCGACTGAGTCACCAAAAGAAATCTCCTCATTAGGGGAGGCGGAGGACAATGCATTATCTGCCTCAGATTCACATCCAATGGGGGAAGGAATTTGGGAGACATAATTAAGCCCATCATTATCAGAGTCAAATAAATTTCATTTGAAAGCGTAAGGAACTCTAGTCCTCTTAATAGGGGTATAATAGATGAGGAAGAAGCAGCCAGGAGGGATTGAAAAGTCTGAACAGGTAAAACTGTTAACTAGGTATTCCAATTTCTCACCACTCATGGATCTCAGAATTATTTCTTAATCTATATTAACTTTGAGTCAAATCTTCTGTAACACAGCAATTCTCAGTTAAGTTATAGAAGTCATTTATCAAACAAGGTATTTTTTGTGCAAATGCTCACACTCTTGCCACAAAAATATTTCTGGACTTGTGGTATAATCTAAACAAGCTTTGCTGCCAAAATGATTAACAATCCCTTTTTCCGACTTATAAATCTGTATCACTGAAAATGTCACTTTGTATATTCACTGCTAGATGACTGCATTATCTTTACTGCTATGGGCATCAAACATGTCTAGGTTTCACTGCTGACCCTTAACTTTTTCTCTTGCAAGTTGGATTAACAGGATTGTTCTGTTAACCTTTTAATGTGTATAGTGGCAGCGTCAAAATTCCATGTTTGTGGACTTCTGGCATTGTCACAGAGTGAGTAAGACGTACCTGGAGGGCTCCACTGGACTTGAATACAGAAATGTTTAAAAACCTGTGGTAGTGAGAAAATAGTGAGAAGTCTGCAGGAAAGTACTGAGACATACGTTTCTTGATCTTGTTCAAATTGTACCGTGTGAGAATGACAATAAAAGAGCAAAAAGGAGAAGCATAGCAAGGCAATGGTAGCTGTGAATGTAGATGTGACAAACAGCAGTGTGGCAGAACAAGATCAGACAGACATCGAAACAGTGACAGAAAAATTGGATATTACAATTTGCAATGTACTCCTGTAAATAAAGATCAACAATAGAATGAGGATTACATGACAGAGACTGAACATCACAATTGCCACATAGACAAAGTAATGGAAGTGGTTAACGAACTGAGACTATTGCAAGAAAATGAGAAATATAGAGTTAGAATGGTCAGCATGGAAGCCAGTTTAGTGCTCCTGGAGGTGATTCTAATAGACCAGGAAGATCAGGCTCAAAGAAAGAATCTGCATATATGTGAGGTTCGTGAAGAAAAGATAGGCCAAGACTGCTTGGGTTTTGTGCGAAAACAGTTGGTAGAATGGAAACAACTATCACAAAATGACAAAGAGCTGCAGACAGCACACTGGACAACGTGGGTTCCTCAACACACACACAAGGAGAATTCCCCAGACTCCTAATAATCATATTTCTGACATTTCTTGGGAAAGACCATGTCCTTGAAAGGCTCTAGAAGCCAACAGTGAAGTTGGAATGTAGCAGTCTGAGGGTTTTCATAGAATAAGATTATTCAATGGCAACAAGGAAAGAGAGGTTGGTGTTTATCCCAACGGAGAGGTTGTGTAAGGTGAAAGGGGTTTGGTATATAATTTTATATCCAGTGATCCTAAAACTTAATGCTTCCGGGAGATGTGAACAAGTTTATGGACCCTCAGGATGGTTGCCAGTACTTGGAGTCAAAGGACTGTGATACAAGACAGAAAACAGACTAGATTTGTGAAACTATTTCAGAGGAGCAGACTGAAAAAGGACATGGACTTTTTCTGCTGCTTAAGAGGGCAAAGACAGTGAGAGAGAGGAAGGACATTCAGCAATCTTTTCAAGCTGAGAGATTATCAATGGGGGGACAACACTAACATAAGTGTGATGATGAGTAGGTACAGTCAAACTCAAAGTTAACTTTATTGTCATTCAGACCATACAGCAACAGTGCACAGCTGAACAAAATTACATTTCTCTAAGCTCATGTGCAAACATAAAAACAGAAAGAAATGCACATAAACAGCAGCAGCAACAGAGTTCAAGCCAGCTGAAGGCACCAAAGCTGCACTAACCATGCTCGACTCACCATAGTGGCGATTAAAGTGACCACAGCAATCCTCACCATCCACACTGTCGTTAGCTCCATCCCCAACACCAGAAATGTCACAAGTCCCAGACTGGTCCTCTCCGACTCAACAGAACCCAAGTCCAAATTCACATTGAAACCAGTAGACCAAGTCGGGCTTCTGCTACTTGGATTCAGCACAACCGCCACCACCTAAAGGCCCGAACAGCCACAGTTGACCAAAGTGACCACAGCAATCCACTCCTTCTACATTGTCGCAAGCTCCATCCTCAACACCTGCAATGTTCCAAGTTCCAGACCGGTCCCTTCAGCTCAACAGAACTCAAAATCCAAAACCAGCAGCCAAAGTCAGGTCTCCACTACCCGCAATCAATGCAACCACCATTGCTGAAGGCCCAAAAGGCCAAGGTCAGCCCAACACCCTCCAAAAATAAACCAAATATAAAATATACAAGTTTAAGCAAAAACACCACAACCGCATTCTACCACACACCCGACCAAGTCAAACAGGCTCCCAAATGGATAACAAATCGACAAATCCCACACAAAACACACATTGCAAGCCAGAGTAGCTGCTGCCACACAAGGCACCACCATCTTAGCTTAGTACAGGAGTTGGTCATAAATGTAAAAACTTGTTCTTGCTGGATTTTTCTAGTTTAATGATAATGACTATGTCAGAAAGAGAAAATATGGACTGGGACCTTTCCCCACTTGTTTTCTTTTTTGCTGTATTGTTTTTTAAGTAGAGAGAAACTGTTATTTGGAAGGCCCTCTCATCTCACAGACTCAGCAAGGTATGATTTTTCAATTTTGCATGAAAAGATGTACAGAACAGAGGAAATAGGATCATTAAAATGTGCGCAGGATTGACTTAGTTTGAACAGAGAGCATGTGCGGGCTTGGTTTTATGTCTTTTATGGGTGATCCACATCATGCAGTTTTGCAAATATGTGCACAGGTTCAGGGAGTATGTAGAGATGTTACTTAGTAGGTATAAATGGGGAATTTATAGTTTTTGAATAGTCATATCATCATTTTTTAAAAGACTTTGATGTGTGACAGACAAAATACAAACTGTTAAACAAGTTAAAAGAAATTGTTGTTCTTATGGAGGCAGTCAGTAGATTCATTATTTGAAGCTACCCGCTCCAAGACAGTGCTTGGTTTAGTCTGCTGGGAAAGGTAAACCAGAGTTGTACTGAAGTGTTGGTGTGATAATGCCTCAATGGCTTCTTTGTCACACCCACGAGGAAGAAGTAGTGAATAGTGGAATACAGATCTGCAGCCAAAATAGGAGTGTTAGTTTCCCTCCATGGAAAGTGATCATAATGTTGTTTGTGTATATAGTTTCAGCACCACTTAATGGTACGCATTTTTACAACAGTTGAAAGATTGGGGAAAACAGTGACACCAGAAGGATATGAAGGGGAACACTCGGTCAAGTATTGCTTCAAAAGGTATCGCTGTGAAGGTAATGAATGGTAGAGTGTAGGCAATATGGTAATAAGTTGGTATCCATGGATAGAATCAAACTAAGTTAGAGACACAGAGGAGCTTTATTGTGAGAAAGTAGTGAAGCAGTGCTTCAGTTTACAACATGGAATCTTTGTGTGTTAACTAACCTGGTTTAAAGGGAAAAGGATTTGATTTTATAAAGGACAATCTCCAGTTTGTGCCTTTGTTGGAGATATAGTGTCAGAAGAAGAGGTAAGTTTGGGTAGGAAAGGTTTTATGGTGTTTGCTATGACAGATATAGCAGAAGGGAAGCTATTTTATTGGCAGGTAAGAATTTGGTATTGTAGAAGGGCAGAACTTTGGGTGATGCTGAAAGATGTTTAGCAGCTTAGAAAGGGAAATATCAATGGGAGTGATTTTCAGCAGCTACAGTTTATGTTCCCCAGGGACTAATTTAGAATGGATAAACAACCTTTTGTTGAAGACGAATCAACTTCAAGAAGGATTTGTTGTGCTGGCAGGAGACTAACTTTACTACCACTTTGGAGCTACAACAAGGAGGGCAAGAAAGAAAACGTTAAAGACAGAAAAGCAGGTTAAGAGCACTTGATATGGTACATTCCTGGGAGGTGACAGCTGCGTAAGCAGTGTGGCTACATGTACTTTAGCACAAAATGGAAACATTGGTCAAGGCTGAACAGGGGCTTTGTGAAAAAAGAAAATATATTTGAGATAACAGAAATGGATATAGCCCCATTACTACATTCTGACCATGCTACACTAATACTGGATTTGGCATTGAAAAGGGGTAGTAGGATGACGTAGCACTGAAGATTTCCTACCATTTTACTGAATAAGTGGACTTTTAAGCAAGTAGTGAGGGAATTATTCCAAAAAAGAGATGGGCAGCATAGGAGAGGTTTTGCCAATGAGTTGGGACTGAGTCAAGGAGAAATTTAGAAATCAGATAAAGGAATGGATTAAAATGGATAGGAAGAGAAAAAGAATACATTAAATAGGGTAAGATGTTTACAAATGCAGAGGTTAGAGCTTTCCCCTGATAAAGAACAAGAGCTGTTTCAGAACAGGGTAAAGTGGTAGTAGATGGATTATATTAGAATTTTGAGGCAAAGTGTAGCTATCAAAGAGTTGTTCTCGATCTCTACTCCACATGTAGTAAAAATATCAGCAAGGCAACTGAGATAGCAGTGAGTGGAGAGAGCAATTTGGATACTGAGGAAAGGTGAGGAAGGGCAGCTGATGTAAGATTTAGATGAACTTAAATAAGAGTTTAAAACCTTTTATGAGAATTTGTATAAGGGCGTGGTGACAGGAAAAGATAGGCAAGTGGAAATAAGACAATACTTGAAGGGGATACATCTAAAGGAATTAACAGAAGAAATGGAGCAAATATAGTGAAAATTACTGTGGAAGAGATTAAGGGGGCATTAAGAAAGCAGAAGTCTGGGAAGCAATGGCATTTAGTGGAAGTTTGGAGGTTAAGGGGGAAAGTCAATAATTAGGATTTGGGAGAGTCTTTTTAATAAGGTGCTGGACGGCTCTACCCCTCCCCTCCCACCAAGTCCTAGCAAAGGGGATAGTGGTAGTACATCTAAAGGATGGGAAGAATTTAGAAGAGCCAGCCTCATACAGACCTATTAGTTTTCTGAACCACAATTAAAAACACTTTATGACTATTTTAACTACTAAGCTGTCCAGTATTTTTACGTGGGGATCAGGTAGGGTTCTTTCCAGGGCAAAAAACATGTGATGCCGTGAAGCTTATACAGAATATGGTAGTAAGAGGGAAGGATGTGGCTTTGTTAGCAATGAATAAAGAGAAGGATTTTGATAGAATGGACTGGGGTTTTCTCTTTAAGATGTTAGCCCATATGAAATTTCCAGCAAGATTTATTTATTAAGAGTGGTGAGACAACTGTATGAGGGGGGCTCAAGCACAAGTGGAACTGAGGGGAGAGCTGTCAGATTCTTTTATGCTGAAGAGAGCACAAGACACGGCTGTCCTCTGTCCTTTTGTCATTTGCTAAATAAAATCTTTAGCTACACTGATAAGACAGACAGCAGTGAAGGGCTATTCATGAGTACTCTGGATCTAAAGGTGGCATTATATGTGGATGATGTTATTTTGTGTTTAACAAATCTGGGAGAGGACAATGGTGAGTTACAGAGCTTGTAGAGTTGAGCATGTATGGAGATTATTAGGGATATAAGATCAACACTGATAAAATGAAGGTGGTGGGAATACATGTCAAGTACAACTGGAACACTGCTGTGAGGGTTGCAAAGAAGGGAGGTACTAAGGAGTCCGGTTGTGGAGAAAAACATATGAAAGTCATATTAAAGACTAATAGGGGACATAACCAAGAAACTGCAAAAATGGAAAATGTTAGGGTTGGACTTAGACAAGAGAGTGCAGATGCTGAAATGCCATTTGATACCCCTAGTGTTATATTTAATGCAGTCATTTTGGCACTCCATGATGGAAGGAGTGGTGAAAAAGCTTAGGCATATTGGTCATGATTTACATGGGAAGGAGATAAACCAAAAGTGAAATGGAAGACACTAATACTCCCCAAGCAGGAGCCATGATTAGGAGTACTGAAAATTCTACATTATGTAAGGCTGGTGCAGTTGACATATGTAACTAGAACACAGATGACAAGTAATCGTCCAACGTAGGGGGTGAAATGCAAAAATGTTAGTGCCTCCATTACTACACAAAGTTAGTCAGGAGACTGTAAGGTTGTTTCAAATTACACCCTGGCAGGAATGGAAGTAAGCAGTGCTTCCCATATGGAATAGGTTAGTAGATGTGAAAGCTCAATTTCCATTAAGGAGATGGAGGGGGACACAACATCAAAGTACGTACTGAGACGAGCTGGTGGATGCTAAGGGAATAATGTATAGGGAGGAAGTGATGAAACAATATAAGGTGCCAGCTGGAGAATGCATGTGTTATTTTGTGGTAAGGAAGGAACTAAGTAAGCTACCCAGGGGGAAACTGCTACAGGAGACACGGCCAAATTTGATTAAGTGGACCATAGAGATTAGGAATGAAGAAGTGGAAGTAAAATGGATGATCTTCTGACTATATAAACATTTTGGAGAAAAGAAAAGGGAGAAAGTGACACATACGAAGAATGGACCAAGGCACTGGGAAAAGTAATAGCAAGGTGGGAACGGATATGGAAGTTTACGACTAGGTTACGGAAGTCGAGAATTTTTGTGTAGAAGTGTCTCCACAAGTATTTTTACACACCAGACAGAATTTAAAGGATGTTCCTATTAACAGATGGGTGATGTTGGAAATGTGATAATGGGAAGAGAAGGGGAATGGAAACTATATTTTGTGGAGATTCTTCAGTAGCGCTTAATTGCATGTTAGAGTTAGATAAGATGTTAATGGGGATAATGCAAGGTAAAGTGAGACAAACTAAATCATTGATGATATTAAGGAAGGGCTCAGAGGATGTAGAAGGGATACAGATGAATCATTTGCTATGGGTTATAGTAGTGGCCGCAAAAAAATCGATTACTAGAAAATGGAAGACAAAGGAAAGTACAAAAATAGAAAAAGTGATTAAACTGGTATCGGAGATGAGGAAAGCAGAAGAGAGGGTCATAAAGAAAAAATGGCAGAATCCTGTTTGGAAATGGTTACCTTGGTTATCATATTTGCAGAAATGGAGAAGAAAGAGAGAGGAACTATGGGTAGGAAATTCTGGTATCAAGATGGAGGGAGTGGTTGGAAAATTGGGGTATTGAATTATGAACCAAAAAGGTAAACGTGGAAGAGTTAAGTTAAAGGTGTCAGAAATGTTACTGTTCTGCTTTAGTAACATCCAGGCAAGTAAGGTGCTTGATGATACTATGGCTGAGGTATAATGGGAGCATAGCTGTCAAAGGGCAAGAACCTTGACCAAGTTTGATCTTGTTTACCCAGGTACATATACGGTAGGCCAAATAAAGTCATGTGGATAAATAAACATCCATGAGTTGGCCAGAACTGGTGAAAGCATGTAAGCAGACATTGTTAATACCAGTACTGGGTTTGCATGCCTGTAACAAATACAAGAGGGAAAAAAGGGTATGGAGTGAATAGCGGCTAACCACTGGAAGTTTAATGAAGTGGCACAATGCATGCAGACTGCCTTCTGAATGTAAGAATAGTGGTTGAGTGAATAAATCAGTTATAAAAAAAATCATGTTTGTGATATGTCACTTTGTTCTTCAAAAGAAATCAATTATATTTGACAGTTAAAAAAAAAAAAAAAACAAACAACTGTAATATGCTTTATCTTGGGATGCAGTAACTACAATTTTTTTTTTTTTTTTTTTTTTTTTTTTTTTACTTAAAGCTCCCTCCTGTGATATATGGAAGGCAAGAAGGTAAGACAGCCACTATGGAATGTAGTGTTTCCTCCATGTGGTCTTTACTAAGACCGAACTCGCTGTAAAGTCAGGTTACATATGGCGTGCTACTACTTGCAGTTGGATTATTAATATTTAAACATTATACACATCACCCTCTTCAAACGGACTTCACCATGAGACAGAGTACAATAAGTTGAGGACAGTAATCATACTGTAATATAAGACAAGATAAAACTGTTAATGCAAACCACCTTGGACATGACTAGACCACCTACCACAGGAGTAGCCATTGTTATGTCATGTGACTAGACCACCTACCACAGGAGTAGCCATTGTTATGTCATAAGGCTTAGGAACAACACAAAGAGGCTGTGCACACAGTCTAACCTCCATGGAGACTATAATGCAACTAATTTCTCATAAATATCTCTACAGCTTTTTATACTTAAAGCTATATATGCCTTATTCTGCAACATCCTTTTTTTAACGGTAAAACACATCTATATTATATATCTAGAAGATGCTATGTATTAGGCCACACTACAAGTTAACCCTTATACTATACTGTGCATGCTTTGGACTACGTACATCAACAAAAAACTTAATACTATAGAAGACACTTTTGACAATTTAACATTTTCAGTCCTTGCAATCATTTTAATTCTGGAACAGTCCACATATCTGTCTAGTTTCTTCAATGATGTATTACATCTGAAGAATTAAAATGAATATTCATACTGATTATTTGACCTAGCTTTTGACATAGTTCCTTCTGCACAACTTCATTTGGATGGATGCATTACTGTGTAAGACTCCCTCTTTCTCCCCCCTCTTCTCTCCCTGCAGTTTTTACTGTCACGGTTCTCACAGTCTCTGATTGCTCATCTTCTTGGAAATTCAGTGCTAACATATTTGTCTTGCACATATTTTTGCAGTGTCTTATGTACAGCTTACAATCTTCGCCACAGACTAAGCAAGATCTGAATTCAGCTATATTACCAACAAATTAGTATTCAGGCTGTGGACACTCCCAGCTTTTGGATTCTGTCTCCAAAACGTTAAGTAAGACAGCCCTCTGCAGTTTCTATCTTTTGTCGCTGATTTATTTCCGACATTTCTTCTATTGACACTCAGGCATCAGCAACGTAGTTAAAGTACCTTGCTTTTTAACATTCTGCTCATCAGTACTTGAGCTGATGAAACACCGAGTCCCTGCTGTGGAGTACTGTTACTCTAAAATTTCAGCCGTTAAAACTTGCAAAGCCTTTTCTCAAGATTCTGCAATGTTTGGTAGTTGTTCTTACTTGTCCATAAAAGTATGAATGGTGTGGAATGGATATTTTGTGTGTGAATTTCCACTCATTTACTAATATTCTGAATTGCTGTCTTGTGTACTAATAACCTGTGTCAGTTTTGACAACATTAGGTATTCACTCCCTGGATAATATAGACTTTAATGTGCTGTATCCCAATTGCACTTACTGAATCTGTTAGTCTGATTAGTTTAAGCAACACACAATAATAATCCACACATAATTTACATGGGTTCTTTGAAATGGAACAAATCAGCACTCACTCTGTTTGCAAATGACCTACTACTCGGCATGTTATTACCTTGTCTTTAAGTGTCATTATAGCACACCTCTGCACTACTTTTTCTATTTCAGCTGACACACCATATCAAAACATGACATCACTTTCTTTGCATTTTACTATTACTAGAGGAGATTCATATATATTTCTACATAACTTAAGCATTTGCTTTCTCAGATGAGAAGGAACTGTTATTTTATCATCCCTGAAAATCAAACTCTGGCTACTGCTTTACTTTTTCTTGAAAGAGAAATAATATTGAATTTCTTTCCTTCCTCGTCATTTTTGCCCAGGATAACCTTTTACCATAACATCTCTCAGTGTATGTCTATGTCAGTATCAGTACACTTCTGAAGTGTTTAATTTTTTTTTTATTATTCGTTAACTGTGAAATTACCCAAGAATCTCTAGTTCTTTTACTTCTAGCATGTTTTTTCTCGCCTAAGTATGCTTGAGTCAATGTAACCAACATATACTTTCTTTCCTGGATTGTACTTCACTATCGGGTAAAACTTCTGCAGATTAAGTAAAATTATCTGCAGGTTTACAAAAGTCCTGTAGAAAGACATTCGAAATATGCTGAGCTGAGCCTGAAATTGGTCAGTACTGATCAGTCAGCTACCCTAGTAAACAAATATAAATAAAAAAATGATTTGCAAGGGGTTGTGCTCTGTTTTCACTTGAAGTTTTGGCTTTGCATTAGAGCAGTACCTCGCAGGATGCACAGTGGGAAGTCCTGCCTAAACCTCACCTACCATCCAACAACCGGTAACATCTTCGAACATGGAATTAATATTCATACTAATGACATCATGAATATTTATAGTGTATTTGTAACTGTAATTCGAGAGGCCAGAACAATTAAATCCTGTCAAATTAAACAGCATTAATTAATTAATTAATTGGGACCCATGCATTTAGTGAATATTTCTTGTGTTCTCGTAACCATGGCTTGAGCAGCCACTATCAAGCGTGCGCACACACACGCACGCATTAATGTTCACTTTAGTAATTTAAGCCTTCGTGCATTACTTTTTATTTATTTTTGTATGTTTATTAGCTCAGTGGAACTGCTCCTGACTGGCTGTTAATGCGTTTTAAGTGCAAAAGGAATACACTGCTTTATACAAGCAGATACAGTTGTTGCCAATTATAAAAACATTGAGGGTCATGTACCCTTATATTTTTTATTTTAATTTATCTATAAATTTAATCAACTTAAGAGTTATTCTTTCAAACATCAAAAAAGTCAGAATGATACAATTGCTGTGATCTTACAAGACAGTAGGCTGCTTACCAATAGGTCAAGAGCATTAGACATGCACCAAAGAAATGCACTCTGACTTGTACCTACTTGTAACCTAACTGGCTTATTTACATTGCAGTATTTTAATGTTGGTGTAGCAATAAAATAAGTTATATAACTACCATAACATTCCATGTTAGTTGTCCTTCATCTCTCCTTCCTTCTTGCTGATCGGCTCCGACTCGGCCACTTACTATAGCTCAAGAGCTCTTTACTGGCTCGAGGCTACCCCTTATCCCAGAATGCCCAGTGTCAGCTACCCAGATATCTTTTAAGATGGCTCATACTAGACATAATCATAGAAGATAATCCATTAATAAACCTGGATATAGTTAATTGTCATGGTTTGCTTGGGAAGCAACTAACAACAAAACAAATTAGCCAGTGAAACCATTGAGAAACTCCTCTCAATCCTCGAGGAAGGAGGGAGGGACACAGGAAGGAAGGCGAGATGAAGGACAACTAACATGGGACGTTATGGCAGGTACATAACTTCTTTATGTTAATTTGTCCAATCTCACTTTTGTTCTTGCTGGATGGGACAGCATCCCTAGCATCTCAATCCTGGGTGGCTCATTGGAACAGACTCTTCAGAACCGTGAAACCAAAGGAAGCCCTGCCACGGGAGACCACATCTACTTTGTAATGAGAAACGAGTGTATGAGGATCTGCCCAAGTAGCTGCTGCACAAATCGAATCAATGGGCAATGTACATTGAAATGCTACCGAAGTAGCTATTGACCTGGTTGAATGACCTTTGGGTTTTGCTGGAAGATCTTTTTGTCGCAAATGGTAGGTATGGGCAATTGTGTCTAATAACCATTTTGAAAAGGTTACTTTAGAAACTGGGAGGCCTTGTTTGTTGTTAGCAAATGAAAGGAACAACTGATCTGATTTTCTCATCTCTCTAGTTCTATGGAGATCGAAACGCAGTTGTCTATGCACATCCAATTGGTGTAATCTGTACTCTGCCTTTTTGGAATGATTAGGGAAAAAGACAGGAAGATCAATGGAGTGATTCACATTGTGTTCTGAACAAACTAAGTAGAAAAGATGGGTTGGTTGTCAGACAAACTGTCTTTGCGAAAAACTAGGTATGGAGGGTGAACACATAGTGCATGAAGTTCTGAAACACATCTGGCAGAAGTAATAGCAACTAGGAAGAGAGTTTTCCAAGAGAGAAATTTCAAGGAACATGATGCTGCTGGTTCAAATGGTGGCAGTATCAAGGAGGCCAGAACCAAATTGAGATCCCAAGGTGGAAGGGGCTCTTTCACTGGGGGTCTAAGTAGAGATGTACCACTCATGAAGGCCTTACAGAGTTTGAGAGACATTATGCGTGAGTTAGAAACTCTGATGTAAAAATTTGAAATGGCAGCTAGTTGTACTCTGATGGTAGCAGCAGCTGCACCAGAATGAAACAGATCTGCTAAGAAATCCAAAATCTCGTGTACAGGAGCTGTAAAAGGATCTAAATTCCTGGATTCTGCCCAGTAAGAGAATCTTTTCCATTTGCTAGCATAGACTTTCCTTGTAGTTGTCTTATGGGAGGAAATAATAATATCACGCATTGCTGGGAAAATACTGGGGAGCCTTGCTATGATTGGAAGTGGAGTAACCAAGCTGTGAGCTTGAGAGATTGGAGGGATTGGTGTAGCCTGCCTGACTGATGAATCAAGAGGTCTGGTACTGGGTCCAGAATCCAAGGCTGGGCTGGAAGGTGGGGGTGAAGGAATGGAAACCAAATCTGTTGAGGGCAATAGGGGGGCAATGAGGATCATCTTGCAACCCAACAATTTTGCTTTCTGAATGACTTTTGGAATTACGGGAAAGGGGGGAAATGCATAAAGGAGTCCCTGAGGCCAATCGTGGACTAGAGCGTCCCTGGATGTCTGACCTGGAGGAGGAACAGCCACAGCCAAGAATGTCTCCTAAGAGCCACTCCTGTTCCTGCAGTTCTGCTCGCTCCATCGGCTGTGTATGAAATAAGCCTCATGGAGGAGTTGACTATTGAATTTAGAGTCGCCAGCTAGGTAGCTACATTGGCTGAAGCTCCCTCAGCTGTGGAATCTTGTAGGGTATCTCCAAGCTCTTTCAGGAGATCCCGCTGAAGCCTAGTAAAATGGAAAAGATAGTTCAGGGGCCTAAGGGAGAAGGTCACTGATGAAAACATTTGCTTCCCATATCTGTCCATCGTACAAGAGTCTTTATTCAGTGGATAGACAGATGAGGAGGTTTCAGTTAACTCTCTCTTTCTGGCTGCTGCTACCACCATGGCATCAACTGGGACACCTCCAGTCAAGAATTGTTTGTCTTGGGGAGCTGTGATAAATTTATTGGATCTCCTCGGGATAGGTTCCATGGAATCTGGAGCTGACCAAGCCTTTTAAGACACTACAGACATGAGTGGATCAAAAGGTGGAGACACCCAGGAGGTGGAAGGTCGGGAACCAAATGCGTCCAGGTATACAGACTCATCCTCGGAGGGGGCTAGGGAAGTCCAGCTATGCCTCTGCCTGAGACTCTCGAGGATGTCCAAAAAGGAAACGTCTTCAGAGGGGGACCTTGGGGACCCCTCCGATTCATCCAGGTCTGTATCTGAGTTGACAAACTCAGGGGAGTCTTGGTGCTTCCTCTTGCACTTTTTCTTCCGGAAAGCCTGCCCAGAATGCTCTGGGGAGGTTTTGGAAGAAGATGGTTCACCCAATGGGTTGTCCTGGGGCATAGGTTTCCTATGCTTTGGGGCTGGAGGAGGAGCAGAGGTTGTCACAGGCACTGAGGGGGACAGAGCCGATGGAACTAATAGTGGGGCCATCTGTGGGGACTGTACTCTCTGCATGACCTCAAAGGCATCACAGTCTCGACCCAAAGAGGGCCCCAGCAAGACAGGAATTCCACTCTGCACCAAGGGCGACGGCTCTGAGGCCAATGTGGGTGCCCAGCTCGACTGATCCGATGCTCCGAAAGGGAGAGCGGGGTCGGACTAGGGTCCGATGCCACTCCCCCCCCCCTCGGAGCCGACGAGAGAGCTTCACTGCCTTGATACCTCGAAGGGAGGAAGAACCAAGGTAATCTGAGCCAAGGTCGGAGCCGAAGAAGATGTCATTGGAGCCAAAGGAACCACTATCGGAGCATCCATGGACTCTGGCTCCGAACTAAGCATAGTCGGAGGAGGAATCGAAATCGAAGCAGATGGAGCCAAAGCCTGTTGAGGCAGGCTCGAAAGCATTTTAGCAAGGGCCTGTGATTTCAGCAACCTACTGACCACTCTCTCCACATCCTGATACAATAACCTCGAGGGTCAAGAGGAATGGGAAGATGAGTGATGACTGGTTTTGCTCTGAAGTAAGGGCGATTGTGGCACTGAGCAAATTGGCTTCAATGAGGGAGACCTAGCTCGTTTGTGGCTCCAAGACAGCTCCGAAGTAACAGTTGAAGCCGACAGAGGAGTAGTCTTGTCGGTGCCAGAGGGCACCGACACACTTGGTTTGTCAAGCTCACAGGTCGGTTCCGAACATGGAGCTGACGGCTTGACTGGTTTCAAAGATTTCACTGGCTGAGATTATTGACAACAAATGTACTTAGTCAGCTCCACCAACCTATTCTTCAGTTCTAGCAGATATTTCACTACTCTGATATCATCTCATATCAGCAGGTTTAATAACAAAGACAGTCGACTTGGCATAGCCTCTATGAGGTGTATATTGTAAGTGATTTTTCTAGGACTTCCAAATATCCCATGGTATGCAAATCACTAGCACACTCATTAGATTTAAAGCTGTATACCCATAATTCAACAGCTATTTAGCTTCTGAGAATTCACCCAGACCCAGATGCAGACAATGGTGGAAGGCAGAGGTCAGGCATGGTTGGGGTTTACTGTTCCAGTGAGTGATGAATATCCAGTTGCTTCAATCAACTAAACAGGAAAAAAAAAAAAATGCAGAGATAGAGCCAAGAGTGACTGCACATTTTGCTGCTGAAGATCTCATTGCAGCAGAAATCAAAGGTAATTCAGATGGGATAAGGAAGCACAGGCATTCAGAGAAATAATAAATATAAGAACAGATAGAAGAAAGGTAAGTGGTTGAGCAGGAAATGGATTTCGTAATACAGTGAAAGGCTACCATAGTAGGAGACACACTGCAGTCAAAGGAAGAAAGCAAAGATTTGGAAGAATACAGCAGCAATAAAGCACAAGGACAGATAAAGACAAAGAAGGCATGAGAGGGTACTTAGACAATATTATGGGAAGCAATGGCAAAGCCGAACTGCGGAGATATTTAGTGTCAGGGGCTGGTGCATGGTTGCTAGGATGGGGATGAAAACAGAACAAGTACAAAGTGAGATGCAGTCGTAACAATTAGAATGCTGGGGGGGGGGCATTAAAAGCTAATAATGCAACAGCAGCTCTGGACAATTTTATTTATTTGTTTGCAGTCTGTTTGCCAGGATAGTCCAATTGGGCACAAGCAGCCTGTTTTCAATGGAGACCTGGGGAGAAAAGCTCTAGAAAAATATAAATACATAGTACACCTCACAGGAATACAAAGTATATATAATACGAAAAGGTTAACAATGATATAGGAGGTAATAATAATGACATTCCAAACATCAGTATAGTTGTAAAACAGCAATTAAAAAACACTTTTTTTTTTTTTTTTACACAAAAGTAGCAGCATAGGGTAACTGTTAAGTAGTTGGTCAAATAGTTCAATAGAGCTTCTGGAATTATAGGAGGCAGTGATGGCGTACTTAGTTCTAGGAGAGTAGGAAGTGGTATTAGAAGTATTAGGTAGGATGGGAACAGGATCACTTCCATTGTGAAGTTAGGTGTGAGTGCATCAAAGTTTTAAATGAGGAGAGACTGCTGGTGATGCAGATAGGAGATGGTAGAGAATTCCAGAGGCGTGCAAGGGAAAAGGACATCAGGTGATTCCCAGCTGGACGTGTGGGTTTGTGCAATTTAATTAGTTTTTGGGAATTAGATCTTATAAGTCATTCTGGTTCATATATTTCAAAGGTAGTGGCTAGGGAGGGGCAAAGAGAGGGGTTGTAAATGAGTTTGTGTGCTTGGATGAGCTGGGTATAAGTGAGAAGGTTAGGTAGCTCAAGCCAGTTTAGTTGGTGAAGAAAATTACAATGGCAAGAAATGGCTCTGTGACCTGCTGCAAATTTTAATATCTTGTTATAGCAAGAGGAGAGTTTTGTTTTGAGGGAGGATTGCAGGTTGGTGAGGACAGATGCACCATATAGGTGGGATGGGATGAGATAAGTATTGGCTAGTATGAGCCTTGTGGAAGGAGAGAGATAACGATTATGGCAGTATAGCATACCAAGTTTTTTTTCTTTTTTTTATATTTACTTGTAAATGTTTGTCAAATTTTAGTTGTCCATCTATGAGTACACCTAGTAGTTTAGTGTCAGAGACTATTTCTAGGGGAGTATTATTTTTGCTGGTGATTATGAGTGTTTATCTAGTGAGGAGGTTTTGGAGGCAGTGAATAAAAAGAAGTTATGTACTTACCATAACGTTCCATGTTTCTTGTCCTTCATCTCGCCTTCCTTCATGCTGGTTGGCTGATATACAATAGCTCAAGAGCTTTTACTGGCTCAAGGCTACCCCTTATCCCAACATGCCTAGCAGCAGCTACCCAGATCTGATTTGTAACAGCCCACACTAGACATATGTAGTAAGAAAAACAATTTTTTTACTAAGCTCTTACACCAAGGTAGGAAGGAAAGAAAAAAGGACAAAGTATGGTTAACCAACCTGTATGTCAGCAGGAAACTTGGCCAGTGTAACCAATAAAGAACTCCTCTCGAAACTCCAGGAAGGAGGGGGGGGGGTGCAAGAAGGAAGGCGAGATAAAGGACAACAGACATGGAACGTTATGGAAGGTACATTACTTCTTTATGTCATGTTGTCCCATCTCACCTTCGTTCTTGCTGGTTGGGACCGCATCCCCAGCACCTGGTTCTCTGGTGGCTCACTGGAACAAACTCTTCAGGACCGTGGAACCAAAGGATGCCCCATTCTGGGAGACCACATCCGCTTTGTAATGAGAGATAAATTTATGAGGATTTACCCATGTTGCTGCTGCACTAATTGAATCCACAGGCAATTTAGCTTGGAAGGCAACAGAAGTGGCTAAGGCCCTGGTTGAATGTCCTCTGGGTCTTCCTGGAAGCATCTTTTTATGCAAACCATATGAATAAGTGATTGTGTCCGACAGCCATTTTGATAATGTCACTTTAGAAACTGTATAACCTTGCTTATTGTCAGCAAAGGATATGAACAATTGGTTTGATTTTCTGAGGTCTTTGGTCCTGTGTAAATAAAAACTTAATTGTCTATGAACATCCAATTGTTGTAATCTATAATCTGCCTTGTTGCCATAATTGAGGAAGAACACAGGAAGCTCAATGGACTGATTTAAGTTATACTCAGAACAAACCTTTGGCAAGAAAGAAGGACTGGTCCTTAGAGAGACTCTATCTTTGTGAAAAATGAGATATGGCGGGCGAACAGACAAAGCATGTAATTCAGAAACCCACCTAGCTGAGGTTACACTGCAGTGGTGGTGCTGTGGTAGCGTTGTCACCTCACAATTAGACGTTGCCCGTTCGATTCTCAGTTAGAGCGTCTTCTGTGTGGCGACATGCGTGAATGGGCGTTCCTTCGTTGAAGGTTGTGCATTAGGCCTGGCAAGCCAGCACGTAAAACTCTACTGCCAATCATTAGCGGACCGGAGTTCCACTGTGGTGACCCCTAACCAGGAAAAGCCGAAAGACACACATACAATCTAGCTGTGGTTACAGCAACCAAGAAGGTGGTTTTCCATGACAGAAACTTCAGGGAGCAAGATGCTGCTGGTTCAAAAGGGCCAGAATCATTGAAGCTAAAACCAAGTTTAGGTCCTGGAGGGTCTCTTACTGGAGGCCGTAAAAGTGTTGTACCTCATTAAAATGCTCTGCACAACTTATGGGACATAATGTTTGAATCCAAGTCTCCTACATGAAAATTGGAGATGGCAGCGAGTTGGACCTTAATGGTAGCTGCAGCTGCCTCTTTATCGAAGGTTTTGGACAGAAAGTTAAGAATCTTGTGAACAGGAGCTGTAAAAGGATCAATGTGATTACTTTTGGCCCAGTAAGAGAACCTCTTCCATTTGCTAGTGTAAATCCTCCCAGTAGTAGGCTTGTGGGAGGACACTAGTATGTGTTGTACAGCAGAAAAATGTTTGGGAGCCTGGCTAAGACTGGAAGTGGAGTAACCAAGCAGTCGGCTTGAGAGTTTGAAGGGATGGGTGAAGCCCACCTGACTGATGTGTCAGGAGATCTGGAACTAGGTCCAGTATCCAGGGCTCTAGCTGAAGGTGATGGCGAAGAAATGGAAACCATACCTGACAAGGCCAGTAAGGAGCAATGAGGATGAGTTTGCAACCCAACGATTTTGCTTTCTGAAATACCTTTGGAATGAGAGGGAAGGGTGGAAAAGCATATAGTAGTCCTGGAGGCCAATCGTGAACAAGTGTATCCCTGGGTGACTGTCCCAGAGGGGGAACTAGGGCAAAGTAGCTGCTGCATTTGTTGTTTAGAGGAGTGGCAAAAAGATCGCAGCATGGTTGGCCCCATTTGCGGAAAATCAAGTCCGCAACTTCTTGCTTCAGGGACCACTCATGAGGCATGAGGATAGCCCTGCTGAGCCTGTCCGCTATCACGTTGGATTTTCCAGGAATGTGCATTGCAATCAGAAAACGTTGGGAAGACATCACCCACTGCATTACTCGAAGTGCCTCCCGACACAAGGCTAAGATCTGGTTCCACCCTGCTTACTGATGTACCATACCACTGACATACTGCCTGTCTGGATTGCAATGGTCCCTGTAGGCAGAGAGTCTTGAAGTGCTTGTAACGCCAGAAGCACCGCTCTCATCTCTAGAACACTGATGTGCAAATGGTACTTGTGAGGTTGCCATGTTCCTTGGACAGTCTATCCCAGATAATGCCCCCCACCCTATCTGGGAAGCATCCATGGTCACTGTGTCTACCGGATGTGGGTCTATAAAGGGTTGGCTCAGAGTCACCTGGGGGGAGACCAGCCACCATAGTAGGTCCTTTTTGCAAGATTCCATAATCAAGATCATGTGTGACATTGGCAATTCCTGGAAAGATCACCGAGTGAAAAGAAGCCACTGTAGAATCCACATGTGGAAGCATGCTAAAGGAACTAGTGTAATAGCTGCAGCCATTGAGCCCAGTACTTGTAAGACTTGTTTTGCCTGAACTCTCGTCTTGTTTATGAGAAAGGAAACTTGTTGACGAATGAGGCAGTTTTGCTATCATGCGTCTTGTATCCAAGTCTGCCCCTATAAAGGTAATAGACGGACAAGGCAACAAGGCAGACTTTTCGTAGTTCATTGTGATGCCTAACTGGGAACAAGTTTGGATTGTGCAGTCCTGTGCCTTGATTAGTTGATGCTCAGTGGTATTAGTGAGGAGCCAGTCGTCTAGATATGGAAACACCTGGAATCCTAGACGCCTCAGGTGAAACGTGACCACTATCATACACTTGGTGAACACCCTGGGGGCTGTGGTGAGACCAAAGGGCAGGGCCCTGAACTGATAATGACTGGCTCCCAGCTGGAAGCTTAGGAATCTCCTGGATTGCCTGTCCGTTTTTATATTATAGGTTTCATAGGTTCATACTAGGCTATCTGCCCAAGGGCATTTATAAGCCTAGCCCATAGTTATGTGGCTTTCGCCACCCCTTTAGTTTGAATAAAAACTATGCCTATCATTTTTCTGTGCCTCTGTCAAGCAGTGACACTGAAGTAATCCCTGGTGTATATCTGCGATCTCCCATCCATTGGTCAAGATTCCTCTTGAACAAGGCCAGCGAGGTGCTCTGCCTCACATGCACCGGGATTTTGTTCCACAGCATAGGGAGTCTCTGGGTGATGAATCTGTCCCTCCAGCACGTTCTATTTATAACCGTGTCAAGGTTTAAGTCTCCCGCCCTTGTGGTTCTGAGGGATCTAGATTTTTTAGGTGAAGCATATTCATCAAATCTGGGTTTGACATGGCCTTATATGTCAGGCACAGGTCACCTCTGAGCAAGCGGTATGAGACTGAATAAAGCTGGAGTTCTTTCAGTCGGGCAGCATAAGACATATTTTTGAGACCCTTTATCCTTTTGGTGAGGAACTTTTGGGGCCTTTCAAGCTGCATCAGGTGTCTGGTCAGATACATTCCGAGCGGGCATTGTACTCAATCATAGCTCTAATGAGTGATGAGTACAGGGCGACGATGACCTCCCTTGATCTAGATGTGAATCCCTTCATGATCAGGTGGGCGATATAGAAGCTTTTCCTAACTACTTTAGCAACATCAGTGTCAAACGAAAGACTACTGTCAACTTGGGTCCCCAGATCCCTGATGACTTTTTCTGTGCTCAGTGGATTGTCACCTATATGGTAGCTAGGGGTAACCTTGTTTTTCCCGAACGGTATGACTATGCATTTTTTGGCGTTTAACTTCAGGCCATGGCTCTGGCACCAGTTATCCGTTTCTGTGAGGCCCTTCTGGAGGATATCTGTGTCAGATGTGTTTTCGACTATGGCGCCCAGTTTGCAGTCATCTGCAAACTTTGTCAGCCATAACCCTCCTGTGTTTGCTTGTACTTCAGAAAAGTAGATGCCGAACAAGAGTGGACCCAGGACTGAGCCCTGTGGGACACCACTTGTGACAGGCTTTGAGTCTGACATGGCTCCAGCAACTCTGACCCTGTGGGTTCTGTCGCTTAGCCAGTTTGCAACCCATCTTGTGATGTATGGGTTTACATTCAAGCTGATGAGTTTTTCGATGATACCTGAGTGGGGTATTGTGTCGAAGGCCTTTGCCAGGTCGAGGTAGGCTGTATGGACTGCCTTTCCCTCATCAATGGCCTTGGTGACTGTCTCGAAAAAGTCAACCAAGTTTAAGAGGCAGGATCTGCCTTTGACAAAGCCAAACTGGGTTGGATCCAAAGTCTGCAAGTTCCCTATGTCTTTATTTATGAGTTCCATTATGATCCTCTCCATGGCTTTGCAGATAAGGCTTGTCAAGCTAATGGGCGGTAATTTCCAGGGTCTGTGGAGGCACCGCCCTTATGAAGTGGGACCACAGTCGCCGTGCGCCACTCCTTGGGCGTATCCTGAGGTGAGGCTAAGATTAAACAGCTGTCCTAACTGTGGGTTTAATTCCTCGTTGAGTTCATGAAGCACACAGCTGGGGACACCATCCGGTCCCATGGATGCTGTGTTTTTGCCTTAGTGAGGGCAGTTCTCACCTGGGCGTTGGAGATGTTTGGGAGCTACAATCCTCTGGAATAGATATCTCTCCTTTTGGGAGTTTGCACTGAACCTGTCAGCCAGTATGTTAGCAATGTGTGTAGGTTCAGTAATTTTCACATCATTTTGAACTAATTCTGAGCATATCTGGGAGTTTCCTCCTAGGTTTCTAACATAGCTAAAGAAGGCCTTATGATTGTCTTTAGAGTCCTTGGCGATTTTTCTCTCAAAATTTGCCTTTGATGATTTTATGAGAGCTCTTAGTTTTTTACTTATAATGATCAAAGGTGTCTTACCTTTCAAGGATTTTGCTCTATCTTGTAGTAGCTTCCTCCTTTTGTTGTAGAGCTTGTTTATGGCTGGGGTCCACCAGACTGGACGCTTGCCTTTGGTACAGAGAGTCTTAGTTTTGTTTGGGATTGCCTGATCCATGCAGTCCTGTAGGTGCTGGTAGAAGGCATTTGTAAGTGATTCAGCGGTTTGAGTAATGTTTACCACTGGCTCAGGGGCCTTAAAGGAGACCACACTAGTTTTTAGAAGTGGTATGGTAGTACGAGTCCTGGAGATCTATGGAGCACATCCAATTGTCCTGACCCAAGAAGGGAAAATGGACTGCAATGTCACCATCCTTCATCACCACCATCATTTGTCTTTTTTACCGATTGGTTTAGCTTGCTGAGATCCAAGATTGGTATCCAGTCCCCTTGTCTTCTTTGGAACTAAAAAGAACCTTGAGTAAGTTCCGGATCCAATTTGGTCAGCGGGGACTTCCTGGATGGCTCTTTTTTCTAGCAATCTTTGAACCTCTAGGATTGCATGATCCCGAAGACTGGGTGAAACATCTGGGATAGAACGTTTGTCTTTTGAGGGGGACTGAAAAAAGGGAATTTTGTAGCCCCTGGATATTATAGACAGTACCCATGTTTCCCTCGTGTGACAGATTGCCAGGCTACTGGGTGCAGTGATAGTCTGCCCCTGACTGCCTCCAGAGGTAGACAGCCGGGCCTCCCTTCAGGAGTGCTGGGAGGGCCTAGCAGAGAAAGTATCTCTGTCGCCCTGCCCCTCTGCTGTGAGGGCGGCTTCTATTGTTGTTTCCCCCTCTGCCCCTGGGGGAAAAATCACCACATGTCAGGCAAAGATCCCTGGAATTTCCAGAACCACATTTTCCCACTCTTCTGACCCTTAGGATAGGGTCTAGACAGAATGGAAAAATGGACCCCTATGGCAGGGAGTCTTGACATCCTGTTCACACCTGGTGAGAGTCTCTTTTACCTGAGGCCCAAACAAGGACGAGCCATCAAAGTGGATGTTGGTAAATGAAGACATAAAAGGTTCCACAAATTGACACAGGTGCATCAAGGAGTGTCTGTGTAAAGCTACTCTGGTACCTACTGCCCTACTCGCTCCATCTGCCACATAAGAAATGAGCCTCATGGAGGAGTTTACCATGGAGGTCAAAGTCACAAGTTGGGAAGCTGCCCTGTTAGCAACTCCCTCAGCTGTAGGATCTTGCAGGGTATCGCCTAGCTCCTTCAGGAGATCCATCTGAAGTTGTGTGAAATGTGACAAGTAATTCTAAGATCCGAGAGTAAAAGTCGCTGAAGAAAACATATGCTTCCCATACTTGTCCATCGTACGAGACTCTCTGTTCGACGGATGGACAGATGAAGTTTCCGTAAGTTCTTTCTTGGTGGCTGCTGCCACCACCATGGCATCAACAGGGACTCCCTTGGAGAGGAAAGACTTATCTTCTGGAGCTGTAATAAATTTGTTAGGTCTCCTTGGAACAGGTTCCATGGTCTCTGGAGTGCTCCATGCCTTTCGACTCACTACAGACAAAAGTGGGTAGAAAGGCGGAGACATCCAAGAAGTGGAGGGTCAGGAACCAAATGCATCCAGGTATATGGACTCATCCTCAAAAGGGGCTAGGGACTTCCAGCCACCCCTCTGAGGATTTCCAAGATGTCTGAAAAGGAGACATCCTCAGAGGGGGACTGGGGGGACCTTTCTGACTCATCCAAGTCCGTATCTGAAGTGATAGACTCAGGGGAGTATAGATACTTCCTCTTACATTTCTCCTTCCAAGGGACCTCCTCCAAATATTCGGGGGAAATTTTGGAAGAAGTGGGGTCACCCAGTGGGTGTCCTGGGGCACAGGTTCCCTACACTTGGCAGTAGGAGGGACAAAGGCTGGCACAGGCACCGAGGGAGAAGGAGCCAATGGAGCCAAGGGTGAAGCACCATGAGGAGACAGCACGCTCGTCATCACCTTGAAGGTGCCACCGTCCCGAGCCGAAGGAGCCTCCGGCTCCGAAAAGCCTGGAGATCTCCTTCGAACCAGAAGCGAAGGCTCTGAGGCTGATGTAGGAGCCGAGCTCACCTGCGCCAAAGCTCCGAGAGGGACAGTGGTGTCGGACAAGAGTCCAATACCACCTCCCCCCTCGAAGCCTGCGAGAGAGCTGCTGCACCCAGACCCCTCAGACTGAGACATCAAGGAGATTGGAGCGGTAGTGGGAACTGATATGGGAGAAGAAACCGGAGCCGACTGTTCCACCACCACGACCTCCATGCACTCCGGCTCTGAGCCTCAGAGAGTCGGAGGAGGAATCGATGGAGAAACTGGGAGGGCCGAAGGAGCTAAATCCTTATGGGCTGGACTCGAGATTAATTTAGCATGTACCTATGACTTGAGGAGACTGTTGACCACTCTCTCTGCGTCATTATCCGAAAGTCTGGAGGATCTTGAGGAGTATGAGGAGGACCGGAGACTGCCCGCTCCAGGTTGCAGCAGAGGAGATTGTGGAGCCAAGAATACCGGCTCCAAAGAGGGAGACCTTGATCTCTTATGGATCCGGACTGGGTCCGAGGACACAGATGGAGCCACTGGAGACTTAGCTTTGTTGGAGCCAATGCTGGGGGCTGATAGAGCCAAAGGCTTCTCAGTAATTTTTGTCTGTTCCGAGCTTGGAACCGATGGCTTGGGGTGTTTCTCAGACACTTTGGCTGGCTGAGGACCCCGAGACGAGGCATCTTGAGGGTTCTTCAGGAGGCCACACAAAATAAGATTATTTTTTCTTTCCTGCAGGACTCTGGAACTTAAAGCATGACAGATCGAGCAAGAGTCCTGCAGGTGAACAGCCAATAAATGCAACTCATGTGCCCATATGTAAGGGGCATTTTTTAAACCCAGAGGGTTTAGACTCTATAGGCATAACTAGCACTAGTTCGGGAAAAGGTTTCCACATAGAAAACAGAAAAACTACCACTTACAGCCTACAACAAGCAGAAGTAAACAGGTTGATAACCACAAAGGAAAAAAACCTTAAAATTATCTTTTTTTTTTTTTTGAAAGAAAGAAGGAAGGGGGGAGAGCCTCTAACTTAAACGGCAACTACCCCGATGGGAGAGCCTCTAACTTAAATGGCAATCCCAGAGAAGGGGGTGAAGAAAGGGAAGAGCCCTCTAACTTAAAACGGGCTCTAAGGGGAAAGCAGGCCTGAAAGAAAAAACAACGGCCAAAAACCCCACAAAGAGCAGAGAAAGGGGTCATTAGACTAATGAAGAAAGATACACACTCTGAGTCAATATATCCAGTAAATTTACCAAAAACTTAGCAAGTAACTAGAAAAACAAAGTACTTAGCCTGAGCCAGTATGGAGCAGTCTCGATGCTGCAAGCGGCAAACAAGATCTGTGTAACTGCCGCTAGGCATGTTGGGATAAGGGGTAGCCTCAAGCCAGTAAAAGCTCTCGAGCTATTGCATATCGGCTGAGTCAGAGACGAGGATCAGCTCCGAACCCAACCAGCAAGAATGAAGGTGAGATGGGACAACATAACATCATAAGTTTAGTTTTAGTTGCATTAAGAGCCAGAAGGTTGTCTAGCATCCACTGCTCAGTAGAGGAGAAGGCAGTTTGGGTAAGCTTATTTAGAGTGGGGATAGAAGGGGAGGAGCAGATAATGGTAGAATCGTTGGCATATTGGATGAGGCTGGAGTTTGGAATGGCTTGGTAGAAGTCATTAATGAATATGTTGAATTGTAAGGGGCCTAAAATGGAACCTTGGGGGACACCTGTGGGTGTATTAAGGAAGGGTGAAGTGTCTTTATTCCATTTGACTAATTGTTGTCTGGTTGTGAAGTAGCTGGAGAACCACTCGGTACAGGAAGGGGATAGGTTCAGTTTGGAGAGTTTATATAGAAGCAGGTTGTGGGAAATAGTGTCAAATGCCTTGGAGAGGTTGAGGAGAAGGATGGACACGAAATGGCCAGAATCATGAGCTTTAATTGTTTCAAGGAAGGAAAGAAGAGCAGTGGAGGTGCTATGACTGGGCCTGAATCCATGCTGCGTGGGGGTAAGAAGCTGGCTGTTGATGAGATAGGGTAAGAGTTGTTGGTGGATACATTTTTCAAGAAGCTTAGAAATAGAGGAGAAGATAGCAATAGGGCGGAAGTTTGGAATGTCATTATTATTACCTCCTTTATGTAGAGGAATAATAAAGGCTTTCTTCAAGAGCTGGGGGACCTGGCTTTCTGAGATAGACCAATTAATTGGTATGCTGATAGGGAGAGCAATGGCTTCTGCTGCTACTTTTAGAAAGTAGGAGGGAAGTTCATCAGGAGCATTGGAACCAGGTTTTAATTTTAGGAGAAGTTTTTTATGGTGGATATAAAGATGGGATTGATAGAGAAAGGTGGTGGTTGGGGGCAAGGGATGCTAGGGGAGGAAGGGATGGGTGCACACTGAGGAGAGGTTGTAGAGGTGTTGGTGAAGGATGATGTTAGTTGTTGCTTATGGACTCTGTGAAGAAAGAGTTAAATTGGGTAGCTAAGTCCATGTCAGAGGCATCTGGGTTGGGGCAAGGTTTTTCTTTTTTTCCTGGGTTGAAGACAGATGAGATTCCTTTCCAAAATAGTTTGGGATTGGTGTTGTGGTTGGTTTGGAGAGTGGAGATACAGGCTTTGCGGTCTGAGGTAATAAGTTTTTTGACTTTGTTTCTTAATGTTTTATATTCGTTTAGGGTGATAGCGGTTTTAGTTTTATGGTAATGTGTCCAAGCTTTGTCACAGAGTCATATGATAGCTAAGGTGTTTTTGATTAACCAGGGTACAGGGTTACTTTTTATACGGTTTGTTTTTAGAGGAGCAAAGGAGTTGAGCAGGTTTGTGAAAGCAGCGGTAAAGTAGGAGAGAGCATTATCTAGGGGAAGAGTCTTTAATGGGTTCCAATTTGTGCTTTTTAGTGCATTTGAGAAGGTTTCAGAATTGAAGTTCTTTAAGCAGCAAGTGGAAATATAGGTGTCAGTTAGATGAATGGAAGAGGGGAGACGGCGGGCAAAAGTGGGGAAGTTGTCAGCTAGTGGGTCTGGGAGAATACCACTATCAGAGATATAGTGAAGATGGGATACTAGAATCCAGTCTATTGTACTTCCAGTAATGGAGTTCTTGGAAGGCCTGGTAGTGGAATTGATTAGTTGTGTAAAGTTATACAAGTTAATATTGAGTCAGTTAGTGGGAGATTGGATTGTGGCCCAGTTTATGTTCATGTCTCCCAGGATTATGGTTTCGTGAGTAATTAGAGACCCAGGAGATAATATCTTCAAGGGATGAGATATTATCTCCAGGGGGAATATAGATGGAGAGAACAAATATGAGTTTATGCTTGTTTAGGTGTATTATGTCTGCCTTGCCAAATTTGGGAAAGGGTCTGCTATAGGGGTGATCCAAGGGAAGGAAGAAACAAAGGTGAAAAAATAAATAAATAATCAGTGGAGTGGAAGGTAAGTTCAGAGGAAAGTATGCAAGTGGGATAAGGGACGTTCTAGCAGTGGTATAGGGAAAGGATTAGAATGGTTCAGAGAGGTAAAGATGGTGCCACAGGAAGGAAGGCAAAGTTAAAGAGTCTGGGGGAGGGGTTGGAAAGAAAAGAAAGTGAAAGAAACTGGGGGAGGGGTTGGAGAGAGTGTGGAGATGGATATCACAGTGGCCTAGCTGGTTGGAGCCAGTGCTGACATGGTCGGGTCAGCAGTGTGAAACAGCACTGAAAATAACAATCAGAAAGGAAGCAACTGTGAAAATCACAGACAAAAAAGACAGCAAGACAGAGATGGAAATGCTGCAGACATAAATTTAAAAACAGCAGACAAAGGGTACAGAAGATGTACTACGGATTAAATAACACTCGGGTGTGGCTGACAACATTAAACCTACAAATACTGGAACTATTGAGAGGTAAAATAACATTAAACTAAAATATACTGGTACTATTGTTAGTTAAAATTGCAAGGAGTACGGTAGACTACTGGCATTGTGCTGCTTCCTGGAGGCCAAAGTAAGTTACTATAGCCAGAAAAATTAACCTGTGTGTGTGCTCACCTGCCCTGTAGTAATACTTTAAATAATAAGGAGCAGTTCACTTTTTTAAAAGCATTTAGTTTTAAAAACAGATTCAAAGTGTAGATAAATTGCAGTAGAAGGAACACCTACAGTTGAGCTAGAAAGCTGTGCTTTTTAGTTTGTTTTTGGAGCTGCTTCAGGCAGGTAACTTAAGCAGATTTATAACTCTTTCACAAGATATTTTGCTGGACGAGTCTGTTGGGCAGGGGATGACCACAGTGAAGTTGACAGGTCACAGGGAAAAGAATAACCTAGTAGGATAAAGTAGCAGCGGGGGTAATGACAAGACTAATAGGAAAACATGTGCAGTGAAGAAAGCACAGAGGGAAGATGAGGAAAGCAGTCAACAGAAATTTGGACCAGTAATCATTGTAGCAGCCAGTGAGGTCATGTCTTATAAAGAAAGCAAAGAAAATGATATGCAAGGATGATAAACAGGCAAGAGAAGTAGGAACAGCGCAAGGAAAAAATGCAGGATGACAGGTAGAACAAAGGTCAGTGGAAAACTTAGGAGCCTGGATGACTTTTTACCTATGCAGCATTACTGGAGAATAAAATCCAAAATGGCCCATAATTATGTGAATGCAATTTTATAAAATATCAGTAATAAGAGCTACAAGATAGGCAAAAAATATCTATGATATGTTTAGGATTATCAGAGGAACAGAATGGGTTAGATAAACAGACCCTGAACATGGGAAGACAAGGGACTGCTTTGGACAGTGAAATTATAGGTTGAAGAGATTAATGCATGCAGAAGTCTCGTGGTGAGTCTGTAGATATGGTTGGGTATAAAGGGATAAGGGGTTACGGATAATGGGGAATGAGGAGTGCTAGATGTGAAAGCATGGCAACCAGGGGACTGTTGCTTCGCCTGCAATCAGGACAATGCAGATGCAGACAGTATAAATATACACACATGGGGTGTCTGGCATGTTGTAAGGCTGGTTACAATATCAAAAAATGATTTGCACTTGGGGTGGGCAAGCCTATCAGAGGGGGGCTACCTTTCAAGGGATGTAGGGGGGAATGTCCCCTTCTTTGGAGACCCCAATAAAAAGGGACATTTAATCTGTCTATATAAGTACCCTAGAAGGAGACATCTGTTTTCTTGGGGGAGATGTTTTCATGATTTCAGAATTCCAGCTAAGGGACTAAATGGCTGGAATGAGGACTATCAACAGGGAAAAGGACAGTTATATGGAGAAGGTGTGATATGTACAACTCCACCATAGAAATAAGAAAGTCAACCAGGGTGCCGCAGTGCAACGTGTCAAATTGACTGGCTAATGACTACATAACACTGCCTATCTAAATTCTTGCAAACCATCACATAATGTAAATATTTCCAACCATATGTAGATACATGATGGCTGTCTTCATGCACAGGAACCTTCCTTATGTAAAGAGATAGATATGACTTGCTGCAAATAGAACTGCATTATCTCAATACTTCTGACATGCATACATATATGTACATTTCAGTCTTTTGTATTAATTATTTTATATTGTCAGATATATTCATTAAAGCAGTATCTTTTCTGTATGCTTGTACCCAGACGATAACTGAAAACATTAGTAGACCCAGCTCACTCACATGGTTATCAAATTGTAAAATAAAATAAAAATGAAGATAATAAAATGTAGGCGGGTTAGTTAGACCACACTGTCCAGAAAAGACTACAATATTCCCATCAGATTTGGTAGCCAAAGAACAAATGGGATTTCAGATTAATAAAACACGTGTCATATCCAATCAGATAGAAGATTAACTAACACACACACAAGAAAGAGGCATCACCAATGTAGTTATTTAATGAGGCAGTGGAGAAGAAGGCAGAAGAAAGAGGCTCATTTTCAAGCCCTCACTCTGCCCCTCACACTCCTCAACCTTCACCATGCACCATCCAAACAGACCCCTTAGAACCAGCACTCAGAACTTAGTTGAATTCCACAAACCAGCCCGTCCAGCAGGCAAACTCTTACTTTCCTTTTCCCTAGCCCACCTCTGGAACTCCCTCCCACCTCATATCTGCAGTACCAGCAGCCTTCCCATCTTTAAATCTCTCCTACACTCACATCTATCATCTCTCTGGGAATGCTCCTGTACCCATCCAGCATAACATCTCCAGCTACTACTCACCCCACAGTCTACAACTCTTCCCTCCCATGAGAACATACATTTGTAGTTAACCCCTTATGTAAATATTCTCCTGTACACACCTACTAGCTACAACTTTTAGTTATGTACGCACCATAACTTCAGATGTTTGGGATCCATCTCGCCTACATTCTGACTGATGGGTTCGGAGCCGATCCCTCGGCTCCAACTCGGCACGCTTATGCCAAAGAGCGAAGTCTCTTATTGGCTGAGCTTACTATATCCAAGGATGCACCACTACCAGTCCCCCAGATCTAGTTTGTCCGCATACATGCACACACGCACGCACTGCTTATATAACATCGCCAGATGAAACAAGATAAAAACAGTAGAACTCAAACCGTTCAATCTCTTCTGATCTCCAAGGCAGGGGAAGGAGGGTGGGTATTAGGAATGTGCGAGATGGATCCCAAACATCTGAAGTTATGGTGAGTACATAACTAAAAGATGTTATGTGATCCTATCTCGCCTACATTCTGACTGATGGGACAGCGTCCCTAGCACCTGAATCCTGGGTGGCTCACTGGAAAACACTCCTGAGTACCGTGGAACCAAATGATGCTCGCCCTTTAGATGCCACATCCAATTTATAGTGGGAAATGAAAGTGTGCGGATTGGACCAAGTAGCCGCAGCACAAATCTCAGAAATAGCGAGCTTGGAATGAAATGCAATAGAGGTAGCCATAGCTCTAGTAGAGTGAGCTTTGAAAGATGTTGTAAGTTGCTTATTTGAAGAGGAATAAGCCTGAGTTATGCAATCTCTAATCCATTTGGCAATAGTAGCTTTAGTGATGGTTTTACCCAGTTTATTATCTGAAAAGGACACAAACAATTGGTCTGTTTTTCGAATTTGTTGAGTGCTGTCTAGATAGAAGCGCAATTGCCTGTGAACATCCAACTTATGCAAGGTGTATTCCGCTTTGTTTGAAAATTTTGGAAAGAAAACTGGTAGCTCTAGAGATTGTTGGAGACAGAGATTAGAACAAACTTTTGGAACAAAAGATGGATTAGGCCTAAGTGATACTCTATCCTTGTGAAAAATCAAGTACGGTGGTTTGATAGATAGGGCTTGAAGTTCTGAAACTCTTCTTGCAGAGGTAATTGCAATTAAGAAGGCAGTTTTCCAAGACAGATATTTCAACTCACATGTAGCAGCCGGTTCAAAGGGAGAAGATGTTAAGGCACGAAGTACCAAATCAAGATCCCACGGAGGCGCAGGATGAAAAACTGGGGGTCTTAAAAGCACAGCACCTTTTATGAAAGTTTTATATAATCTGCTACTCATCAACGGTGGGTCTATGGATTCGTGAAATTTGGAGATAGCTGCTAGTTGGACTTTAATAGTAGAGACTGAAGATCCTTGATTAAACAAGGATGTTAAAAATTTCAAGACCTCTGGTATCGGGGCCGTAATGGGGTCTAAGCCTCTGAGTTGAGCCCAGATAGCAAACCTCTTCCACTTACTGAGATACAATTTCTTAGTGGTGGGTTTGTGGGCTGAAGATAAAATGTGAATAACTTCCGGGTCCAATGTGTGATTTCTGACTAAAGTCGGAAGTGGAGGAGCCAAGCTGTTAATTTCAAAGTGTGAAGGGACTGGTGCTGTTGTCCCGACTGATGAACCAGAAGGTCCGGAGTTAGATCCAAAAACCAAGGACCGTCCCGAGTATATTTCTGTAGGTAGGGGAACCATACCTGACGAGGCCAGTATGGAGCAATTAGAATCATTGTGGACCCCAATTGGGAAGCTTTCTGGATGACTTTGGGGAGGAGTGGAACCGGAGGGAAAGCATAAAGCAGTCCTGTTGGCCAAGGTTGGACTAGAGCATCCGTAGCTGCCTCCCTTGACGCTGGGTCAAGGAAAAGAACCTTTGCACTTAAGTGTTTTGTGGTGTTGCAAACAGGTCGCAGCACGGAATCCCCATCTTTTGAAAATCTGAGCTGCTACTGTTTCGTTCAGGGACCACTCGTGAGGAGAGAGAATAGTCCTGCTCAGTCTGTCTGCCAATACATTGGATTTTCCTGGAATGTGGGTCGCTACCAGGAAGCGGTTGGTAGCCACTGCCCATTCCCACACCCTCATGGCCTCTCTGCAAAGGGGTAAGATCTGGTCCCTCCTTGTTTGTTTAGATACCAGACCACAGACATGTTGTCTGTGTGGATAGCGATAATGCCTTGAGGGAGAAACTTGTGGAGGGCTTGTAGGGACAGAAGTACAGCCCTCATTTCCAACACATTGATATGGAGAAATGTTTCGTTTGGAAGCCAAGAACCCTGAACTGACCTGCCCAGACAATGCCCCCCCCACCCCGTCTGGAAGGCATCCGTTGTCAAGGTGGCCACCCGAGGGTATAACAAAAGGTCTTCCCTGATTCAGATTGGATGACAGAAGCCACCAGCGGAGGTCCCGTTTGCACGTTTCTGTAATCAGTATGTGATGATTGAGGGGGAGATCCTGAAAAGACCATTGTGTCGATAACAGCCACTGAAGAATCCTCATGTGCAATCTTGCCAGAGGAACTAGGAGAACCGTGACAGACATTGAACCTAAAAGTTGCAGGACCATCCTGGCTGGGGCTTTGGATCTTAGAAGCAGGGCTCGGGCTTGACCTTGTAATGTTTGTATCCTTTCGGTAGGAAGGAAGATTCGCATTAATTTTGAGTCTATCTCTGCTCCTATGAATCTTATGCGCTGAGAAGGCAGCAAGACAGACTTTGACCAGTTGAATGTAATTCCCAGGGAAGCACCCAGAGAGATGGTGGCTTGTAGGTTTTCTAGTAGTAGATGCCTGGTGGTGGCAGTCAGGAGCCAGTCGTCCAGATAGGGAAACACTTGGAATCCGAGACTCCTCAGGTGAGCAGTCACTACTGCCAAACACTTGGTGAACACCCTGGGGGCTGTGGTGAGACCAAAGGGCAGTGCACAAAATTGGAAATGACTGTCTCCCAGGCTGAAGCGCAGATACCTCCTGGACGCCTGATGTATCGGTATGTGATAATAGGCGTCCTTGAGATCTATGGAGCACATCCAAACATCTTTCTCCAATAATGGGAGAATGGATTGTAAAGTGACCATTGAATTTGGACTTCATGACGGACTGGTTTAGTTTGCTGAGATCCAAAATGGGTCTCAGGTCCCCTGTCTTTTTTGGCACTAAAAAGAACCTTGAGTAATTTCCGGATCCGATCTGGTCTGTGGGGACCGGTTGGATGACTCCTTTTTCTAGCAGCTTTGAAGCTTCTACGGCTGCAATTTCCCTTTGACTGGGTGGTGGGTCCGGGATTTTTTTGGACGGTGGGGGTGAGTGTGTGAAGGGAATGGTGTAACCTCCGGCAATAATCCGAAGCACCCATCTGTCCTGAGTAATAGACTCCCAGGCTTTTAGGTGCTTGGCAAAACGGCACCCGACTGGCTCCGGAGCAGCACAGCCGGGCAATCCCTCATGAAGTGTGGGAGGCTGAAGAGCCACGAAAGGACTCGCGGTCTCCAGTGTTGCGGGGGCCTCTGCCGCCTCTGGGACGGCATCTCCCAGAAAAATTTCCCCGTCCTCTGCCTCTGGAAGGGGAATCTTCCTGCTGTTGGGGAAAGAATTTCTGTGATTTGTGGAACCACATTTTCCCTCCTCTTTTAGCCTTGGGATAAGGCCGAAAGGGAGTGGAATAACGTGCTCCTACGGCAGATAAAGTCTTTCCCTCCTGCTCACAGCGGGTAAGAGTGTCTTTTACCTTGGGTCCAAACAAAGAGGACCCATCAAAGGGAGCGTCGGCAAAGGAAGACTTGAAAGCCTCCGCGAAATGACACAAACGGAGCCAGGCTTGTCTCCATAGAGCCACGCCTGTGCCTGCCGCTCTGCCCGCCCCTTCGGCCGCATATGAAATGAGCCTCATGGACGAGTTAGAAATCGAGTTAAGGATAGCCAACTGAGAGCTAACCGACTGGGCTAGTTGCTCAGGTAGGTTACCTGAGAGGGAGTCTGAGAGCTCCTTGACCAGATCCCTCTGTAGTCTGGTGAAATGTGCCAAATAATTCAGGGACCTCAGAGTAAAGGCCGCTGAAGTCAGGGTGCGCTTCCGTGCGGTCCATGCTCCTAGACTCCTTATTAGGAGGATGGACGGACGTTGAAGCCTCTGCCACGTCCTGCTGGGTAGCAGATGCCACCACCATGGCATCTACAGCCACGCCTTTAGTTAAGAACTCCTTCTCGGGTGGGGCAGACAAAAATTTCTTAGGGCGATAAGGCACTGGTTCCACAGTATCCGGATGTTCCCACGCCCTCCGACAAACCAAATCCAGGAGCTCGTCGAAGGGCGGAGACACCCAGGAGGCGGAGGGCTGAGCCCCGAAGGCCTTGAGAAACACCGACTCATCAGCGGAGGGGGGTTTGGAATTCCAGCCGCCTCGTTGCTTAAGGATCTCTAGAATGTCTGCAAATGAGACATCATCCGAGGACGACTCATCAAGATCATCAAGATCAGTGTCCGATGTAAGAGACTCGTCGGGGGAGTCCACATGCTTCCTCTTGCATGATCTCTTCCTTGGGGGCTCCTCCGAAGACAACTCCGAAGAACCCTCAGGAGGAGGGGAACCCCCCGTGGGGGTAACCTCAGGCCCCGGGGCTCCGCTGCCTAGAGACAGGGGAACTGCCAAAGACCCAGTCTCCATGCCCAGGGAAGGTGCCGGTAAAGCCGTAGAGATGGCCGAAGAAGACTTGGCCAAGGCACTCCTCATAGCTCTGAAAGCCGGACCCCCAGAATCCTGGGAGGGTCCGGTCCCCGGAGCCATGATAGCAGACGGAAGTCCCGCGGCCAAAGCACCGAGAGGGAGGCTCAGAACCGACAGCATTGGTCCCGAAACGTCACCCCCGGGTCCAGCCGAAGAAGTCCGTGTGCTAAACTCGGACCCGAAGGCCGGGGTTGGAGTAAGGGTCGGAGCCGACCCCAGGATCTCTACTGGCTCCATCAGCACCTGCTCCGACGGAGCCGAAGCGGTCGGAGGAGGAATGGCAATGGAGTGGGCTATCGGCTCCGAAGCCAATTGGGTCGGAGCCGAAACAAATTTTTGAAAGACTGGGGACTGGAACAGTCTTTGGAGCACCCTGTCTATGTCCGAATCTGACATCCTCAATGACCTGGAAGAGACCGAACGGGTCTGAGTAGGTCTCTCCAACGGCTCCAAGGGACTAGGGGACCGGCTCCGAGGTGACTCGATAACTATCGGTGCCGAAGGAGTGTCCAAAACAATTTCCATCGTTGCCGAAGAGGACTTCGGCGCCGAGGAGGAAGTGTCTGAGCGGACAACCTTCATCGGCTCCGAGATCAGTGGAGCCGATGAAGGTGACCCGCCTCTCGATGCCCCAGCCGTCGGCTCCGAACCCAGAGGAGTCGAGACTGGAGGCATCGAGGCAGACCGTTCCACCCTCGGCTCCGAAGTCCGTGGAGCTGAAGGAGAAGCCTGCCTATGCCTTTTGGCGGTCGGGTCCGACGGACTGGTCAGAGCCGACGCCCTTTTCTTTTTAGTAGGAGAAGGAGAGGACGCTAATGCTTCTTCAAAAGAGGGTTTTATAAGGCCTTTCAAAATAAGTTTATTTTTCCTCTCTTGGAGGACCCTCGAGGAAAACGCGTGACACACGCTGCAGGACTCCTGCAAATGTTTGGCGCCCAAACAATATACACAGAGAGAGTGGTCATCTGTGATTGACATTTTAAAACTGCACTTAGTGCACTTCTTAAAGCCCGAAGGCCTAGGAGCCTGAGACATTAAAGCAACAAATTTAGTAACTCTATCACAGAAAAACACACTTTTTTTTTTTTTTTTAAATGACTGTCACTACAATGATTAGCTTACGGTTGCCGATTAAGATTGACAGTCCGACAACTACAGAAAAAATAACTAAAGGGGATCCTAGAACCCCTAAGGATTTGAAAAACAATTGACTGACAGGGAAAGGCCCTTCAATTCAAAGGGGCCTCTAGTCAGAACAAACACACAATCACACACAAAATTTTCCACAAAAATACCAGTCACACACAAAAAGTACGGTATAGCTGTTAAAACAGCTTTTTTGTTATAGAATTAGAAAATTCCTGACAGAAAAAGTTAGTGAAAAACACTACTTAGCTCAGCCAGCTCGAGACCACGTCTTTGCTAGTTAGCGGCAAACGAGATCTGGGGGACTGGTAGTGGTGCATCCTGGGATATAGTAAGCTCAGCCAATAAGAGACTTCGCTCTTTGGCATAAGCGTGCCGAGTCGGAGCCGAGGGATCGGCTCCGAACCCATCAGTCAGAATAGGATCACATAACATCCTTACTTAACACTTTTTCTTTTCCTTTACTAGTGAACATAGAAATCTAACAAAATTGTAAACTGATATGTTCGGTTGCATTTGCTCTTCTGTGTTTTCCTGTGGCATTAACATTTTCCTGTGCTTATAAGTACTACTCTGACACTTTAACAAACTGTTAATGTTATTTTATTGTATTTTACATTATTCTCACTTGTATATTTGACATTGTATCTATGGAGCTTTTCTCCCCAGGACTCCATTGAAAATGGGCTCATTCGGCCCAATGGACCATCCTGGCAAACAAACTTCAAATAAAATAAATAAATAAAAATAAGAAGCACTAACAGCCAAGGTTGACAGCAATTCAGCTTTCAGGCTCTTGCTTTAATGCCTAGATGATCAGGGCTTGCTGGGGATTAAACAAGACGTTATCTAGTTTACTGATATATGTACCCCACTGGGGTGCACCCTGGTCTGCTCACTGTTAAATTCAGCAATGGATTGCAAACTACATGGTAGAAGACAATGGCATATACATTCCCTGGATGATTTTCTGTTTGTTGGCAAAGCTGAGTCAAGCAGATACTGGACGCCAGTGCAGAGTTTTACCAATGTATTCAAACAGTTAGAAGTACTATCTGCAGAATGCAAGTAAGAAAGGACTCTGACACAGATTTTGTTTCAAGGTATAGAAATAGACAGTACTAGTATTACTGTCTTCCACAGGAACAAAGTGTTGCAACTGAAAGACCTTGCAGGAAGCAGTTTTAATCAAAGAAACAACTTTAAAACAACTTAAATCACTGAAGGGTCTCCAGAGTAACTCCAGTAGGGAAATCCTTCATGAGGAGGCTAGAAGTGAAGGACATAGGCTGTACAAGGCCAACCATGGGATTTGAGTACTGAAAGAGATAAGACAGACTTTGAATATGACTGACATTTATTTGTAGTTGAAAAAGGTGGAAATGGTCCTGAGGCAGAAAGCAGCATTGGACAATGGTGCTGTTACACATGAAAATAAAAGCTATGGGGTTAGAGGCAAAGAAGCAAACATCACATACATTCAGTCAGGGACAGGCACAGCATCACACACACAAGCTCTAGAAGTGTCACTAGAAAGGATTAAGAGATGGGGCCACTCAAAGTCTAAAGCATATAAATCATAAGTACACAGACAGTGGCTTTAACTCTGTCTCCTTTCTGCTGCCTGTGGGGTGGCAACAAAGATCACATTACCTGTAACATCCTAGCTCCACAGTGGATAAAGACTGACAACCAGGATGCTTCACTGCAAGGTGTCCAATGGACAGCAATTCTGGGGATAAAACAGCATCATGTCATGGCAGAGATGGACTAGTATGCAAAGATATAAGGCACATCTGATATAATTATGTAGCATGTGGGAGAAATTATTTATGTCAGCTAAAAGAAATGAAAATTAATAACAGTGATACGCAAAAGTGGCAATGGATAAGGCTAGTATGGTCACAGGAAATTCAGAGAGTGAAATAGTAAAATGCTACTTTGATAGTGTCAGTAGACAGGTTAATCAGAAGGTTAAATACATTCAGGGGCAACAGGAGAGCAACATATCCAGCCATTTGCAAAGACTATCCACTGCTGAGAGAGAAATAGGAAGATACATATGGATGAGGATGGAGCACCTGTCGAATCTAAACATATAAATCATAATGAAGGATATGAGTACAGCCCAGCTGGAAATATGCGGCAAGAAGCATTAACCTCTCCTCCGTCTGAGGTAGGAGGAAGGACTGGTGGAAGAGGACAAAAAGTTTAAAAGGAGGTTTACATAACATGTGACTTCCTAGAGGGCCCCCAACAAGGTGGAGACTGCCGTGAAGGAAGTTATTTTACTGTTTAGCTAGACTTTCCCAGAAAAAGCAAGTCAGTCCATTTTGTGAAACATGCAGGGTGATGATGATTTTCAGAAGGGGCTTGATATTATGAAAGAATGTGATATTATATTATACAACTGCAAGATCATTGTTGCCTTCCTGTACATCCTGCCTCATGCACATCTTGAAATTGATTAGAAGGAATAACTGGATCAGCTGGGATCAATAAATACACAGTTGTAGCCACTTGATTCTGTCACTGTGTGACCACTGTGCCGACTGAATTTGAGATGGACAAATCATATGGAAAGGGGAGGACTTACTGTAATACAACTCTATGCTCTGGTTATGATGGCAGAGCAAAGCAATGCCCCCTCAAGACAATAAAACCCTGTGCCATGGTTCAGTGCTGCTAAGTTTGTTTTTTGTGACTGTCCCACAGTGTGCCTTTAATATGCTCAATATAGCCAAATGCAATAACAGGCCTGTCTAAGAAAGCAACTCCTTATGGCAGATATAAATGTCAGTCTAAGCTGCAGTAGCTGGCCTTGTCAAATCCTGCAATGATAGTGCAAGCAAGCAAGAAAGCAGAAAGTCACCTAAGGCCCAAAGCCACAGACTCAGCCATAAAACTTGGCTATTAACAATATGCATTTGACAGACACACCGAGGGCAACAAGTGTCAGTATGATGTGCAAGACTGTCTTTTACCAAAATCAGAATAAACTTACGAGGGTCCACTGCAGTGAGACCCAGTTTTACAACATGAACAGATGCCACCCTTATTTTTCAAGAGATCTGTTTATTAACTAGCTCCATGCAGCTTACACTTAGTTTTGCATTTGATAGCAAAAGCTTCTGGAATTTTCTGCACAACGTAGGGCAGAGGTATGCTCTGGCTCCATACCTCTCAACTGTTCAGATTTTAGCAGAACGTCCAGATTTATGCCTCATACTTTTGGTCTGTTCCTCATAAAATTTGTGATTTTCTGGCAAATCACTTTGATAATCTGGTGATTGAAATCACTAAATAATGTCATACATTTGAGTTTCAGACTTCAAATCCTTCAGAAAAAAATGCATGTTAACTCAAACCCTGTTATTCTAGCAACTTTCTAAGTTTATAAAAACAATACTTAAAATTTGTCTCTATTTTGGGCCTTTGCCCCCCCCCCCTCCCCCCATTATGTCAAGCTTTGGCCAGATTTCTAGCACTAAGAGGTTGAGAGGCATTTCTGGCTCATTGAATGAGTCAATACAGACATTTTTATTAACTTGTTTCTACAGTAAGAGAATTTTAATGAAAAAACAACTGATGCCTAGAAAGTCTGCTGGCCTACAGTATGCACTGACAGCTGCTACTGTCATTATCTGCAAGCAAATGAGTAACTTGACCAAACCCTGCTATAAACTTACATACAAACATGTTCATCAGTCCAGAACAGAAGGGCATCAACTCATACAATTTATGTGCGCTTTTTCTTCTTAACTACTTCTCTTTGAAAATGTGGTATCTGGTATTCTAAATGACAAAGTCAGCAAGCTCCTGCTGTGCTGATATGTGAATACGTGCTAACTGTAACCAACATTTTCCATCTGTTCATTTGTTGCTTTCTAAAAGCAGTTATCAAATTCTACTGTAGTTATGACCCTTTTAAAATACTGCTTGAAGCATACAGTATGGTATATGCTGTTGTAAAAAATGGAAAATACATCAACCGAACTTACCACTCAAAATTAGGTACACTACCAAACCATGAGTGCCTGTAGTAAGGTATGACAGAAAATTGCATACCGTCAATAACTTGCTCAGACTGTTGGGTAAAGCTATATGCCAGATTCTTACAATAATGGCATATAAGTAACAAGAAATGTGTACTACCACAAATTATAAAAGTCTTCTAATACAGTGAGAAATATTAGCTGTGAATGAAGTTATCCAAAATTCATGGTACACAAACAATAAGGTGGGAGGGGTGGCCTGCTTTTTCAGTTTCTTTCATTTTGTAGGCAACACATTTTTCTTTTCATGAAAGCTGTAAGCCCAAGTTTATTCAGCTTTCTATCTTGGTGTAGAATCTTGTGACAGACCTTGTCAGAGTCCTCTGTGCAGAATCTACGCATTTAAATGACATTCTGCTGCTCCCCTAAACTAGAATGTTGTCCATAAGAATCAAACCAATGCAATACAGGGTCATACTCCTTTATGTCCTGTAAAATGAAATCTAGATAATAATACAAATAACTGTTATTTCTTGAAACTAGTACACTACAAGTGTCAACCACTACAAAGACTGATGTCTTTCAGATTGTTCTATCGACAATACACAAGTATCATCTTTCAGTCTAAGAAATGTGCACAAGGGAAATACTATTTGTGAAGCTTTCTCACAAATGAAGAGGCTTCATACTAGAGATCCTCCCCACTTAAACTTACTGCACGTTACTGACTTGGTGAGGCAACGGTAAGGTAAGTGGATTTAGCCTTCTCCTTGTGGATTGGCACTTTGTACATTAGTTTCTTTACACTGTTAAATGTCTTCACATCAAGCTGCAGAAAAACAATCTAACATAAGTGATCACAAACGGGTTCTATCAGCATTTCGAATGTTGAAAACACCAAAATTAATTTAATCGAACTGAAATGTTCGAAATCTCAGAAGAGCGAACTGATGGAACATCGATTTCTTTCCCAGGGAAAGAAACTGGTGGGCAGTCATCGGAGTTTGCTATTTCCTCCACTGTGGTGTGGTCTCGGAGTTGGTATATTTAAGTAGGGGGGTGTGGGGGCGAAGTCCACCACTTCTGTCAGTGTTTAAAATATTGAAATTTTATTTTTTTTTTGCTTAGAACACCGATTTCCTTTCCTGGGAAAGAAATAGATGTTCCGTCAGTTCGCTCTTTTGAGACTTCGAACATTTCAATTCAATTAAATTGCATTTGGCGTTTTCAGCATTCAATATGCTGATATAGACCCTCACAACTGCTGCCAACATGGAAACAATCTCCTGTAATACCTCACAACCTCTTGGAGAAGAAATCTGGACAAAGCCATAAATAAAAGTGGGAAAAAGGTCCAAAAATAGGGACAATTTTTAAATATTGCTCTTACAAATTTAGAAAGTTGACAGAATACGGTGTTGGAATTAGCATGGATTTTCCGAAGAGTATGAAGTCAAACTCAAATGTTTGTCATTGTTTTCTAACTTCAATCTTTAATGATTTGCTATTAATTTGCCAGAAAACCACAATTTTATGAAAAACAGACCAAAAATATGAGGCATAATTCTGGACATTCTGTGAAAATCTGTACAGTTGAAGCAAAATTCTGGACATTCTGCGAAAATCTGTACAGTTGAGACATGTCTCCTGCCCTTCCTCTTTAGATGTAAAAAAGGAAAAGCAGAGTTTTGCATTTTCTTTCCTTAGCATTACAGCTGTAAAATGTGAGGAAGTACAGCTGAAAAGTGAGACGTCTCAGTGACCGTTTGGTATGAACATATTTATGCAATTCGGAAGAATAAACTCGACAATGCTCTGGCTAAGCATGTCAGTCTCAACCCGGACCACAAATTTAAATTTATGATAATATATCAGATTCACGAAGATCCTAGGGGAGGCCCTACTCCATTAAAACTGGAAGAATTAGAACTTATGTGGCAAGTTAGATTAAATGCGTATAACACCCCTGGACTTAATGAATGCTGTTCTATTGTCAGTGTTTTAAAACTTAAAAGTTTATCAAGATATATATATATATATATACTTTTTACATTTTTTATATTCTATATTTTTTATTTTTCATTTTTTATTTTTTGTAGTATACATTAGTTGATTCATATATCTATTTTCAGTAGGTTATTTAATCAACATGTTGGACGTTTATACTTTTATTTGTTTTATTTTGTAACATTTTAAGGTGGTTTTAAGTACAAACATGTATTAAGAGCATTTAGGCAGTTTTGTTTTATATGCTTTTAAATGCTTTATTACCTTAGTGCAGTTTTTAATTGCTTAATTGATGTAGTGCTTGTGTGAGCAGCTCATCTAATTGGTATATATACTTGTGATTTGTGTAATCAGTTTGTCTGAAGAAGTTTGAGCACAGTCTCAAACGAAAAGCGCTTCAGATTTTATCTGTATTAAAGAAGATTAACTTTCATCTGTTGGTGTTTGCTGACCTGTTTTTGTGGATTTTTAGTTTGTTTTTGCTTGTGCTACACATGTACAATTAGATCTTATTAGTTTATTACTTGGCTGTAATGATCTATTCATCCAAACCAAATGTCTAGTACAAAAAAATACAATAACCACTGTCTTCAACAGTCTTTCTGTACTTCTCTTCGGTTAGACCATGATCTGAGCATAAACCCAGCAAAAGACAGGGCAAGCAGCAATTATGTTTGACATCCATTCCTCCAATTTGTACTAGATAGTGACATTGGTGATTGCTGAATCCTCCTCTGTCCCATCCAGACTTCTGAAGTATCCATGATTATTCCACATAAATTTGACCCATCCATCGTAAAATTTGTGGTTTTCTGGTAAATGACCAAGTATTACTCAAGTTAATAATGCTGGATATTAAGAGTTTCACATTTTATTCAGAAAATACATGTTGAAACAAAATCCTGTTGTTCTATCAACTTTTAAGTGACTCAGAGTAGTACTTAAAATTGTCCCTGACTTAGAGCCTTTGCGTGCCCCGTGCCCATTAATTCTAGTTTTGGCAAGAACTCTTGAGCAAATAAGTTGACAAACATGGTCTCATCCAGATTAACCACTGCATCAAAAGTGACAGGAGCCAGCAGTTGCAAATTTACTCCCTCCCCAATATTCAGACATACTCACTATCTGGAATTCACCAACAGTCTTTCCTGAATCAGGAATGCAGCTGAATGCCGCAGATGATGATTGCATTCAGAGGTAAACAGATACACCACCACACTTTTAGGAGACAGGTGGTTTAATGTATACAGGTTGTTCAGCAAGAAAAAAAATATGACTTCTACTTAATGCTTCTGTCCAAGCTTTAACAATCAATCTATGGGACCTTAGTTCATAAACTCTGCTACTGTTACACAATTTTCTTCCAAAAGGTAATTTCACAAAATGCTGCAAAACTAATCTTTCAAATGGAAATACAAAATGACGGTACCAGAGTTTACATGTGGCCCTATGGCAAATGTACTACAGACCTACTGATAAGCAGCAAAGTTAGCAGCATGTATCAGGTAAATACCTTGCTTGTAACTTTGGCACATTCAGCACCCTTGAATCACAATTTTCACACCACCATCTGTGGAGCTCTACACCACAACTGACAGCACTATCATCACACAATTCTGTCATACAAGCACAAATGTTTCTGGTAGAAATGCTACATTTTTATTATTTTAAGATGAGAATGATGGACATTACAATAAGCTTGATCACAACCTCTAAAGTACTGAGCCTGTATAAAAAGTGATTCAAGCATCCATGCAACTGGGAATTTTCCTTTTTTCTTTTTTTTTTATTTAAAATTTAGGTTTAAATATTAAAATTATGACTTATTGATCTTCAAGAAGCTTGACTGTTATAACCCAATACTGATATTTTTTTACTTTTCGTAAATATATATATATATATATATTTTTTTTTTGTTAAGGAAGTTAAGAAATCGCTTGCTCCGATTATCAGGGGAAGCTTATTCCACGGTCTTGAAAGGCACTGTGTAATATATCTGCCACTTTTTCTTTTTTATTACTGATATTTATTTTTAGTATTAGATTCCGGATGTAATGCAACCAGCCTCATCTGCACCATTCCAGGCACACACTCATTTGTAAGAAGATCAGACACTGCTTTACAGACAAAGCAAAGGTCACTTCTAAGTAACGCACAGGAAACAGAATACCTAATTCCTGAATCTCTTCCAAATAGTTTTTCTACCATATGATTTTCTCTAATAAAAAACATTTTATTAAGTTGTTTCAGGTGGCTTGCTCAAAGGCTACTCAATACAGCATTACATTCATTAATGGGTCAAATCAGTTTGTATGAAGTGGCACCATGATCTCCCTGGAGTAACTAGAGAGGTCCTTTAGAATTATATATGCTACAGTGTATGCTTTATTAATTTGGTGGATAAACAGTGAGTAGATTTTAACTTAACTATTATTAACCAGCTTCATGGTACGCTGAGAAAAAGCTCTGACTGTGAACCAAATAATCCACAATCAGTTTATACACTGGGTGCTGCAGGAGACAGCAGTGGAGGATGGGAATGAAAGGTCAATGCCAGCTTGCTCATTTTTATTTATTTATTTGACATTTGTTAACCGGGAAAGTCCGACTTGGACCAAAACCAATTTTCAGTGGAGGCCCAAGGAGAAAAGTTCCACAAGTAAAAGAACTCAAAATACATATCCATAGGTGAAAATTGACATCATATTATAAAACACTGTAAATACATCGATTAATATCTTTCTCATCCTTAGGGATAGGCAGGCAAATTGTTCACAGCGCTCACATCCATAGGAAGCTGGTGCTGTAGTATGGTACTGCTAAAGGCCAAGGATGAGCACCTACCATGAATGGTGTATTTCAGCTTTAGTAGTGGTAGACATGTGCAGAAGCATATATATCCTGGACCAGTATTACAGGAATACTGTGCATCTAAGCTACTGTTGGGTAACAAGAAATTAAGGCACGTTTAAAAATCCCATTGGCTTTCTGATAATATCCTTCTCCTGAACCTAGGTGAACTGGGGAGAGCTGATGGTCAGTAGGCAATGGTGACAAAAAAAAAATCAGGGAAAAAACTACTCTATCCAGAGCATTCACAATGGTGTTATATCTGTATCATTTGACCATTTATGCTGTAACCATAATTTATATTCCGTTTTCCAAGTCTCATGAGGCTCCATTTACTGACATTAGAGATGCACACATTACTACTTCACTAGATAAGCTATTTTCTGTACACATTCTTAGAGAACTTCTGCATTGTTTACTGAACTAATTCATACAATATTTAAGGCAACTGGGCCCAGTGGCCACTTATGTCTAGCCAGTACCCTTCCCCTTAGACCTTAACCTCCTTTTTCAAGGAGCAGCAATCCAGTCATACCAGGGGTGTGTTTGGGGATAACAACTCAGTTGAGTAGCTTCTTTTTGAAGGAAGAAAGTGTATTATATGGCTCCGTATTGAAATGCTGGCATTCAGAATGCTGACATGCTGCAAAATTAAAAAAAGACAGAAAACACAAAACAGTGAATTTCAAAGATCACTCTTCTCCTGAAACCTTCTATTTTTGGGGAGGTCACCCCTGCACCTCACCCCACACCCCCTCTATTTGTATATACTAATTCCGAGATTGCCATACCTCAGTGAAAAGGGAATATTCTGAGAAATGGCATCCTTGACTTGGTTTATGTAAGTCTGTCCTTTCGGCCATTCAGTCTCCATATTTTATGACTTGCTCGAGCAGCTCCTGACATTTCAAATGGTTACAGTATTATGTTGCTTAATTTGGAGTAAAACTTTGTCCCAAAAAGGGGTAAGCATTGTGTGACAAACATGTCTCTCCACAATGTTTTGTTTTATTTGCACATTTAGATCCCTGATACTAGTGGGACTGTTTGATATGTGGAGATAAAAGAGGTCTTTTTCTACTGGATCCCTAATAGCTTGAAAGGCTAGGCGCAGCTCAACCCTAAAGAATCTATAACACACTGAATAAAGGGATAGGACTTCCAACCTCTCCTGGTTGCTCGTCTTTTAAGCTTGTGATCATTTAAGTTAGGTACCTTTGGGGTCTTTCCAGTTGTTTGCTACACCTGGCAAGATACATTCCAAAAGAGGCACTGTATTCAATAATAGATCTGACCAATGCAGAACATAGAGGTTTAAGAACATTCTTGGGTCTAGAAATCAGATGTGCAAGGTAAAAGGATTTATTAGCCACTGTTGCAATGTGATGGTCATAGACAAGAGAATTATCTACCTATGTTCCATAGTCTGTCACTACACTTTCATTTTTGATGTGGAGTGTTGTCTATACTATAAGATGGATAAAGGGACTTGTTTACCAAATTCAACAATACTACAATTTTATCATTTAGTTTTAACTCATTCTTTGAGCATCAGTTGTTGACATGCGAGTGCCATTTGAAGCTTCTGTGTACCAGAGGGGGACTTGAAGATGACACCAAGTTTACAGTCATCCACAAACTTGTTTAGCCAGAGACGGACACCCACCCCCATTTGCAACTTGGAGATCTGTGAAGCAGATGCCAAATAGAAGAGGTTGCAGCACAGAGCCCTGAGGAACACCACTTGTCACCTTCATGTTTGCACAGAATACACCTGCCACCTTCATTATATGGGTTTTATCTCTCAACTAATTTGCTATCTAACTACCTACTGGTGGGTCAACCTGGAGCTCACTCAGCTTGTTTATTATGTTTGTATGTGGTATGATATCAAAGCCTTAGCCAGTTTGAGGTAAGCTGTATGATCTGCATATCCAATGTCCATGACTTGAGTTACTCTCTCAAAAAGATTGACCAAACTCATTACACAGGATCTACCCTTAAAGACAAACTGCTGGGGGGGTCAAGCCTTATAATAGTTTTGCTATCATAGTTAATTAGGTCTCTCATGATGCATTCTATGACACTACAGATGAGACTAGTCAGGCTAGTGGGTCTACAATTTTTACGGTCAATGTTGGGTCCATCTTTGCGAAGCATCATCATTAGAGCTGTACACTGTATTTCAGGGACAAAACAAGTGGCTAAGCTGAGGTTGACTAGCTGTAGAGGTGTAGCCACTAAGGCATGTTTTACACTGGTTATAAGGCAACCGGATATATTTTCAGGTCCCATGGATGACGTATTTTAGTTCTGCAGAATACCTTTTTTAGCAAGTGTTCTTTGGTTATGATGGGGGAGGAAGAGATTCTGTAGGATATGTGGGCTTTGTATAGTTGTTTTGGGAGTGAGGTTCACACTGAATTTGTTAGCTGGTACATTGACTTTATCTAAAGGATCAGATTAGTGTCATTTTGGAGACGTTCTGAGCAATGTCGGATGTAATTCCTTATTTTCCTAACATAGCTAAATAATTATTTCTAATTGTTTTAGCTTCTGATTGTAGTCTAAGCTCATGGAATGCTTTTGTTTGGTTGAAGGCTTATTTTCTAAGTTCTTTCAATAGCTTTTTAATGTTAACCTTGATTTGTGTTTTATTTTCAGTTTTGACCTGCCAGGCCAATGGATTTATACAGATGTGCACAGAGTTTGCTTATGTAACTACTCGCTGTGTCAGTATCTTGGATAATACATTTAAATGGGGTGGGATGTTGGCATAATGGTTAAGGTGTTTACCTTATGAGCACAAGGTGCAGGGTTTGAGTCTCACATAGGGTAATTGGCTGGGCTTAAAATGGCCCTAAAGGGCAGCTAGCCTAGTACTAACCTATGAACTTGAATTTAGAGACTTCATCATAGAAATGTAGCTGGTTTGTACATGTGTAGTCTCTCTGAACTCTGTGATACTGAAGAATTTGAAGGAAAAGATTACCAGTTTGTAACTGGATTTAACTGAAGATGGGAGTACCAGGGGGGATATGCTATGTTGGCTCTGACCAGTTCAAGAATATTTTGTCCTCTAGAGGGTTTATTGTCAACTTGGTGGAGCAATATTTATTTATGAAACTGAGGAATTCTTGGGTCTCACCTATTCAGCTACAGGTACCTCAGTTTATCATTGGATAATTAACATCTCCTAGGATAATGGGATTCCTGTTAACTTGAAGTTCACCAGTGTATTTAGGAACCTAACAAAGTTTTCTAGGAACATATAGTAGTCCCTAACATGTTGTAATCTGATACTAGGTCTTACTAAGTGAGATCTGGATCTCAATCCATTCAGATTTTTGTGTGTCAAGGTAAGCTATCTCTCAGTGCTGTGGTCTCTAACACACATTTTATTTATTGACATTCGTTTACCGGAAAAGTCCAAAAGGATAATTTCACCCATTTTCAGCGGAAGCCCGGGGAGAAAAGTTCCACAAGTAAAAGAACTCAAAATACATATCCATAGGTGAAAATTGACATCATATTATAAAACACTGTAAATACATCGATTAATACATGTATGCCATGCAGAAAAATACATATATACCGTCATTATAGCAAGATAAATATAAGATCACATAACATGTCGACATGTTTCAATGCTACAAGTGTGAAAGCTTATTACTCACTCATAATGCAAATGTCAGAATGAACAATTTAAACACTGGATAAGGAGAAGAAGAGTAAGAAAGGGGAAAGTGATAGTATTTGTTAGAGGTAATAAGTGGTGCAGACACAGCGGGCAGGAGAAATAATGAGCAAAGCAAGATTAACAGTAAGGGAAATAAGAGCAAGAGAAATAAAAACAAAGGTAATGAGAGAGAGGATATATTTAATAGAAGAGAAGACAGTGAAATTTTAGTTAGGAGAGCAGCAAGTGAAAAGCCAGGAGTCAGAAAAGAATTATCTTATTTGGTATAGGGATCGTATTCCAGAGTTTTGCTACACAGTACGAGTACAGACTTTGACTGCAGTTTTTGTAAGGCTAATAGACTTCAAGTAGATGTTTGTCAGAAGAGCAAAGGTAATGATTTGGGATGTAGTCTTGGAAAATTGTACTTGTAGCGGGCAGAAAGTAGGATTAAATATAATTCTGTGTGTTAAGAGAAGCTGGGTATAATTATTAGTGGGAGAGTTTTTAGCTCAGAACAATGATGTGTTTTATCTCTTGCATCAGCTACAAATCTAGCTGCCTTATTGTAACACTGTTCTAGTTTACATTTTAGGGTGGCCTGGAAGTTAGTCAAGATGGGAGAATCATATAATAGAGAGGGGAGTAGGTATATAGTGGCAAGAATTACTCCGGTGGATGCAGTAATGAATTTTTGGCAATGTATAGCTTTCCTATTTTTTCGAGGATTATTTTTTTTTATATTGCTCTGTATGTGGAAGTCTTATTTGAGATTGTCATCTATAGTAAGCCCTAGCAGTTTTGTATCGGCACAACTTCAACTGGCATATTTTGTTTATGGATGTGATCTTAAAAGTTATTTTTCTCATGGGTAAGTGATTTGGAGAAAAATAAAAGGAGTTTGTTTTCTTTGGATTAAGGAGCTGGTGGTTACAAAGCAAGTTATCAACAGAGATGAAGGCATGTTATGTAATCTTTTCTAAATTTTCTACTAGATTGCCTGAATCGTGTACACACTGTACAAAAGATGCTTGTTGTACAGAAGAATGAAGATTGTTTATAAAGATATTAAACAAAAGAGGACCGAGGATAGCGTCTTGTGGTATACCTGTAATAATGGGTTAATAAGGGGAAAGGAGAGAATTCCAAATGAATTCCTGATAGCATTCTGACAAGTAACTATTAAACCACCGAAGAGTAGGTTGTGAAATACCCATTCTGGACAGTTGTTGGAGTTTTTTTTTTATGTAAGACCTCCTTAGAAGCTTTTGATAAGTCTAGGAATAAGGAAGATATGAGTTTATGACTATCTCTAGCTTTGTTTACGTTATCCTTAAAGGTTAAAAGGGCAGTTGTTCTGCTATGGGCAAGCCTAAAACCATGCTGAGTATTAGTTAGTAACTGTTCCTTTAGGAGATGCTGGAGCAGTTGTTTATGGTCACACAATTCCATTATTTTTGAGGGGGAATAAGATATCAATGGGTATGAAACCGGATATCTTGGTAGAACTGCCACCTTTGTGGATAGGTATGATGAGGCATTTTATGGTAGGTATATAGGATTTCTGTAATGACCTGTTTATAAGGCTAGAGACCAGATATGCAATGGCATTAGCAGCAATTTTGAGGTGCTTTGCAGTAAGGTTATCTGGACATTATTGTTTTTATGAAGGAGGTGGTAAATGGCTTTAGTGTGAGGGTATTATTGGATGGAGCAGACATGAGTCAGGAAAGGATTCATCGGTGAGGGCAGCTACACTGTTACTGAAGTACAAGTTAAACTTGGTGGCTGTTTCTAAGTGGGAGTTAAAAGACAAGGGTTAAGGACATTGTTAGTTCCAGGGTATAACATTTGTTTAATGGATGACCAGAATTTTTGGGGTTAGATTTATGGTAATTTTGTAAATCAGAATAGTATTGCTTCTTATCAAGGTTGACTTGTTTTCTGGTAAGGTTATGAAGTTCTTTAAAGGACTATAGGTTTTATGGTGTTTTAAGTTTATGACGCTCTTTGAATTGCACCTTTCTATGATCTCATTTCTTGGTGAGGCTTTTAGAATACTCCAATTAATTGAGTTCAGAGCAACTGGGGTTAAATTTTGTGAAATTACAAGCATTTTTGTATACTTGTTTGGCATGGTAAGTAATACATTTAATAGCATATGCAGGGCCATGATCACCAAGGGATTCCGGAAGGGTTCCTGGTGGAGCCTATTTGCAAGGATCAGAGACCAGAAACCAGTGGGGAATGGAACTAGTATCTTGGGATTTGATGTAGTGAAGAGGAAAAGTAATAAGCTGTTTGAAGCCATGAAGGTTGATGCTAGAACGATAGTTAGAAGTGAAAGTACTCCAACTGATACTGACATCACCTAGGATGACTGTTTCATTGGTAACACTGTGTGAGATCCAGTAAACGATGCCTTCAAAGGTGGCTGTATTGTTTCCAGGTGGGATATATGAACGATTATAAAAAGGAATTCATGTTCATTTAACTTCATGCAGGAGATAAGTAGCTCTGCATTACTGAATTTGGGCAGAATTTTTGTAAGGGGAGAAACTTCGCAAGTGTTAGGGTAGATGATAATGACCTGTTCAGCTTTTGTGTTTAACTTGTCAGATGTAATGATGCTGCCAGGGGAAGAATTTCTATGTTTTTTATATGAGGTTTTAGCCACGACTCTGTAAGGGCAAAATATCTGGTACATACAAATACTCGACCACTTATCATCGGGTTGAGAGGCATGGTATGCTCAACACCTGAGTATAGAGGGAGTGCTTTCTGTATTTTTAAACCAAATTTCTGTATGTTACCCAGTTCGCAATTAACATATTTAGTTATTCAAAGGCTATTTCCCATTTTTATATCTAAGGAGAACAGTGAAAAATGGCCCCAATATTGAACCCTGTGGGATACTCTGATAACCCCCCACCCTGACATTTTGCATCCTGTTGCTTGACCAGTGTTTTACCCACTGAACTATGTGTGGACTGAAATTTAATGCATTTAAGTTTCCAATTATTCCCTTATGAAGAATAATGTTGGCTGGCTTACCAAGGTGAATATAAGCAACACATACCGTCATACATTCAAGAAGTGCCTCTATTACCTCTTCAAAGAACTCCATAAGATTCAAAACACAACATCTTTTATCAACAAGCCCACAATGTTCTGTATCTAATAGAATAAGCAGTCCCCCATACCATTCTCAATAAGTTTCAGTTCTCGATGTTTTTATAGAAAAAAATAAATCGGGATAAAGGGTTACTGCACTGCTTAGCTGTGACAGCAGAAGACAAGATGTTATCAACACAGTTTTTCCATATTTGTAGAACTATCTTTTGGCTAACCCACCCATCCCTAGTCTTTCACCTAATCCATTTGTCTACCACTCTTTTTGAAAAAAATGTACTTTATGTCTTATTTAAACTATTTGGGACACGTGCCTTCCATTTTCCACTGCAAGCCCTAAATATATTGTGCACATATATAATGTCTCCCTTTTCTTACCTATCTTTAAGTGAGAATAGGTTTACCTCATGTAAACTCATTTCATACCCCTTGTTGTCTGTTCCCTTTGTATCATGGTAGCCATTATTTGCACACTGATTAGCCTGATACACTTATCCCTGTATGGGAAATGGAAATGAACCTATTATTTACTGTTGTAATAATGAAGAACGTTTGTAGGGGCTTTGCCTTCCTTTTTTCCCCTCATAACCCTGCTAAGTACAATGTCTGATATTAAACCCTTCATTTTATCTTCCTTTACTAGCTGAATGAATCCTTATTGGTTTAGTACCTCCACTATTCTATTCTCCATCGCTCAACAATTTGGATGCAAGAATGCCTTGGTCTGCTTTTGATAGATTAAAGTCTCCAATTAGTATGACTTGCTTTTTTCATGCCATAAGACCTTATCCATTCCTTCACTTGTTAATTGCCATCTCCTTCAGAATTCAGTGCTTGCTATATTACAGTTAACCACCAGCTCTCATCCATTTTCCTTCTATGCTTGAGAGTGTTGAGCTAGGAACATATGATGGTTTTCAAGGTTCCTCTCTTCTCTGCTCCTCTGTCTTTCAGCAACTCACAGATTACATTCTGTCTAAGGTAGAGTACAGCTATTTTTGCCTTCTTTCCTGCCTGAAAAAAATAAAACATTTCCAAGTTCTTCATATTCTGATCTCTATCAAAATTTGCCTGGTTTTCTGGCAAATTTACTTTGTTTGTACCTCTCACTTGTATTACTTTCTGAGGTTTTTCACCTGAACTCCGGGCATTACTCAACATAACCCACCACCCATTCCTGCCAGTTATGTCAGGCCTGTTTTTGGTTATTTTTCCACTCTATTTACCTTTTGCAATGTCTGACTCATACCCTCCATCACAATCCTTTTCACACCTGTACCTACCTTTTGTTGGTTCATAGGTTCATACTAGGCTATCTGCCCTAGGGCATTTATAAGCCTAGCCAGTGTGTGTTTGGCTTTCGCCACCCATTTTAAATTAATTTTGCTATGCCCTTTTTCGAGGTTAGTATACTGTGCCTCTGTCTAACAGTGACACAGAAGTGATACCCGGGGTAAACCTACGATCTCCCATCCACTCATCAAGATTCCTCTTGAAGAGGAGTCAATGAGGGACTCTGCCTAACCTGGACTGGGATTTTATTCCAGAGTGAAGGGAGCCTCTGGGTTATGAATCTGTCCCTCCAGCATGTCCTAGCCAATTTCCCTCAAAGGTGAGAGTCAAACTTTGCGTCTGTGAGGTAAACACTTTAACCATTATACAGTTCTCCTCCCCTATTTTACTTTAGGGGCATTTTATTCATAACCCACTTGTCTACTCTTTTCTCTGATCACAGGTGTTACAAGGCAACTGAGCCACAAGGCATGTTCCACATCTCTGCATACAATAATTGCTAGACTGATGGGTCTGCAATTCCCGGGGTCAGTGGTGGGGCCACCTCGTAGAATGGCATCCCAACAGCTGTGCAATACACCTGTGGGGCAAAATTTTAAGACAGTTTCATAGTTTCATAGTATAGTACAAGGCTATCTGCCCTGGGGCATTTGTAAGCCTAGCCATAGTGATGTGACTTTTGCCACCCCATGAAATGGTACAAAAAATGTACAGAATAAATTTAGAATACTGTGCCTCTGTCTAGTAGTGACACAATGAAGGTCCCCTTATATAACAGAATTAGTTTACTGTGCCCCTGTCTAGCAGTGACACAGATGTGACCCCTGGGGTAAACTTACGATCTCCCATCCACTCATCAAGATTTCTCTTGAAGAGAGTCAGTGAGGGGCTCTGCCTAATACGAACTGGGATCTTGTTCCAAAGCATGGGAAGCCTCTGGGTTATGAATCTATCCCTCCAGCATGTCCTATTCATACTTGTGCCGAGGTTTAAGTCTTTAGCTCTCGTGGTCCTGATGGATTTGGATTTTTTGAGGTGGAGCATGTCCATCAGATACTGATTGGGCATGGCCTTGTACGTCAGGCAGAGATCACCTCTGAGCAGGCGGTATGCTACTGAATAGAGTTGTAGTTTCTTTAGTCTGGCAGAATAAGACATATGTTGGAGACCCTTGATCCTCTTGGTGAGGTACTTTTGTGGTCTCTCCAGCTGTTGCAAATGCCGGGTGAGGTACATACCAAATGGGGCATTGTACTCAATCATGGGTCTGATGAGGGAGGAGTATAGGGGTACAATGACATCCTTGGATCTGGATGTGAATCCCTTCATGATGAGGTGTGCAAGGTAGAATGTTTTTCTAACCACTTTGGCAACGTGGGTGTCAAATGAGAGGTCGCTGTCGACTTGGGTCCCTAGGTCTCGGATTACTTTTTTCGTACTCAGTGGGTTGCTGTCTATGTGATAATTTGTGGGTACTTTGTTTTTCCCAAAGGGGATGACTATACATTTTTGGCATTTCGTTTAAGGCCGTGACTCCGGCACCAGTTGTCCGTTTCTGTGAGGCCTTTTTGTAGGATGTATGTGTCCGCTGGTGTATTGACTATGGCGCCTAGTTTGCAGTCATCTGCGAACTTTGTCAGCCACAAACCTCCCATGTTTGCTTTAACATCTGAGAAATAAATGCCGAACAAGAGGGGTCCCAGGACAGATCCCCGTGGGACACCACTTGTGACTGGCTTTGAGTCTGACATTGCTCCAGCGATTTTAACTTTATGGGTTCTGTCCTTTAGCCAGTTTGCAACCCATCTAGTGACATAAGGGTTTACGTTTAAGCTGTTGAGCTTATCTATGATGCCTGAGTCGGGTATTGTGTCGAAGGCCTTAGCCAAGTCCAGGTAAGCTGTATGGACTGCTTTGCCCTCATCAATGGCTCTAGTGACTGTTTCGAAAAAGTCAACCAGGTTCAAAAGGCAGGATCTGCCCTTTACAAAGCCGAACTGGGTGGGGTCAAGTGTCTGTAGGTCCCCTATGTCTCTGTTTATGAGTTCCATAATGATTCTTTCCATAGCCTTGCAGACCAGGCTGGTTAAGCTTATGGGGCGGTAGTTCCCAGGGTCTGTAGAGGCACCCCCTTTGTGGAGTGGGACCACTGTTGCTGTACGCCAGTGTTCAGGTACATATCCCGAAGTAAGGCTAAGGTTAAATAGCATTTTTATGTGTGGGTTTAGCTCCTCTTGGAGTTCACGTAACACGCAACCCGGGATACCGTCAGGTCCCATTGATGCTGTGTTTTTAGCTTTGTTTAGGGCGGTTCTCACTTGGACATCTGAGATGACAGGGAGATTACATTCAGCTGGGATAAGTATTTCTTCTTTTGGGGGTGAGGGAGGGGAGAAATTTGCACTGAACCTGTAAGCCAGAATGTTGGCAATATCTGTGGGTTCAGTGTATTTTTTTGTTATGAACTAACTCTGAGCATATCTGAGGGTTTCAGCCCAGGTTTCTAACATAGCTGAAGAAGGCTTTGTGGTTATCTTTAGTGTCCTTAGCGATTTTTCTCTCAAAGTTGGCCTTGGATGTTTTTATGAGAGAATGTAGTTTTCTGCTAATGTTGATCAGAGATGTCTTCCCTTCATGGGATTTTGCTCTGAAGTGCAGTAGCTTCCTTCTTTTGTTATACAATTTGTTAATGGCTGAGGTCCACCAGACAGGACGCTTGCCTTTGGTGGAGAGGGACTTGGATTTATTTGGGATTGCATGATCCATGCATTCTTGGAGATGTCCATAGAAAGCATTTGTGAAGGATTCGGCATTGTGGGATGTGGTATCCACTGGCACAGTGGGCTTAAAGGATACCATCTCAGTCTTAAGAAGAGTGAAGTCTGCTTTTGAGAAGTTTTTCACTGTGGTGTTTTGTGCTGGGGGTGGAGGTGGGATATGTATATCCAGGGTGATTAGTTTGTGGTCAGATCTCACTAGTGAGGGGTATACTTCCGATGTGGAGCATTTTGTCCTCATGTTTGTGATGATCAGGTCTAGTATATTATCTCCCCTAGTGGGAGAGGTGACTAGTTGTTCCAGTGCATTTGAATTTATGAATTCCAGGAACCTTTGGGCTAGGGTATTAGGGCTAGAATAATGTACCCAATCTATGTTTGGGTAGTTGAAGTCTCCCAGTATGATGGTATTTTGTGATACATTCATATCCTCCAATGTCTTCAGGAAGGCTGAGTGGGGTTCCTGAGACTGGGAGGGTGGTCTGTAACATGCTACCAGTTGTATAGCAGTTTTGCCTATGGTTAGTTGCACCTGTATGGTCTCTGATGCTTCATGTGTTGCTACTAACCTGGAGGTGTGGGTGTCCTTGATGAATATGGACACTCCCCCTCCCTTTGTGGTTCGGCCCGGGTTTTGGGGCTGAAAAGCATGATACGAGGTATAGCCTGGTAGCACTGGGGTGCTCTCAGGAGCCTTGAACCACGTTTCAGTTACTGCACAGACGTCGATGTTCTCCATGCTGAGGAGTGCATAGAGTGCCTGCATCTTGAGATTTAGACTTCTGGCGTTGAGCAGCATTACCCTTAGTTTTTTTCCATTTTTGTTTTCTAAGGAGGTGGGTTTGTCTTTTGAGCCTTGCCTAAAAAAGGCACTATGGGGGTGGCAAGAGCCTTAGCCAATATCCGGAAGTCCAGTGGTGACAGGTGTAAGCCATCCTTTGCGAAGCAGCGTGGCTTGTCCAACATGTCATCCCAGGCAGACAGACATTGGATCCCCTTAGAATGACACTAGTACTTGAGCCAATTATTAAAGCTGATCATCTAGTCTCAAGGTAAACAGAATGAAAAGTTTGTCATAATAGTTAAGGTCTTCACCTTATAGACACAAGGTGCAGGGGTTGCTTCTGACCTTGGGATATTGGTTAGGTTTAAAAAAATGCCCCTAAAGTAAAATAGGGGAGGAGAACTGTATAATGGTTAAGGTGTTTACCTCACAGACACAAAGGTTGACTCTCACCTTTGAGGGAAATTGGCTAGGCTTAAAATCGTCCACAAAGTTAGCTAGCCTAGTACTTACTTGTGAACCTAAAAAGTGGGTCCACCATCAGTGCTTGTTTGCTGGTATTTATTAGACAACAGTATGTTTTTCAAGCCCAGTGATGAGCTGTTCTTTATTTCAAGGAGTACTTTCAGTACATGTTCTTTTGTTAAGGAAGGTGGCTTGATTCCACATGGATTAAGCAAACTTGGAACAGATCTCTCTGGGGTAAAACTGCCATTAAATATATCTGCCAGTATGTTGGCAATTTCACTGGACTGGAGTAGGTAGTACCACTATACATTAGCTCTGAGCAATGTTCATAGGTTGATACTAGGCTATCTGCCCTAGGGCATTTATAAGCCTAGCCAGAGTGTGTTTGGCTTTACCCACCCTTTTAGATTAGTTGACTGTGCCTCTGTATAGTAGGTCACAGAAGATAGCCCTTTTAAGGTTAGTTTACTGTGCCTCTATCTAGTAGGGACACAGAAGAGATCCCAGGGGTAAACCTACTATCTCCCATCCACTCGTCAAGATTTCTCTTGAAGAGGGTCATTGAGGGGCTCTGCCTAACATGGATTGGGATTTTGTTTCAGAGTGAGGGGAGCCTCTGGGATATGAATCTGTCCCTCCAGCATGTCCTATTTATTTCCGTGCTGAGGTTTAAGTCCCTGGAGCGTGTAGCACTAAGGGATTTGGATTTCCTGAGGTGGAGCATGTCCATTAATTCTGGGTTGGACATGGCTTTATACGTCAGGCACAGATCGCCCCTGAGTAGGCGGTAAGCAACTGAGTAGAGCTGGAGTTTCTTTAGCCTAACTGCGTAGGGCATCTGTTTGAGTCCCTTGATCCTCTTGGTGAGGTACTTTTGGGGTCTATGCAGTTGCTGCAGCTGTCGGGTAAGGTACATCCCGAATGGGGCATTGTATTCAATTATGGGCCTGATGAGTGATGAGCAGAGGGGCAAAATGACCTCTCGATCTAGATGTGAACCCTTTCGTGATAAGGTGGGCTATATAGAAGGTCTTTCTAACCACTTTGGCAACGTGATTGTCAAAGGAGAGAGTGCTATATACTTGGGTCCCCAAATCCCTAATTACTTCTTCCATACTTAATGGATTACCACCTATGTGGTAATTTGTGGGCACTTTGTTTTTCCCAAAGGGGATGACTATGCACTTTTTGGCATTTAGCTTTAGGCCATGGCTCTGGCACCAGTTATCCATCTCTGTGAGACCCTTTTGGAGGATGCTTGTGTCAGTCGGCGAGTCGATTATGGCACCCAGTTTGCAGTCATCTGCGAACTTGGTCAGCCATACTCCTCCCGTGTTAGCCTGTACCTCAGAGAAATATATACCGAACAAGAGAGATCCCAGGACTGAGCCTTGTGGGATGCCACTTGTAACTGGTTTAGAGTCTGACATGGCACCTGCAATTCTGACCATGTGGGTTCTATCCCTGAGCCAGTTTGCAACCCATCTTGTGACATAGGGGTTGATATTTAAGCTGGTGAGCTTATTTATGATGCCCGAGTGGGGTATTGTGTCGAAGGCTTTTGCGAGGACCAGGTAGGCTGTGTGGACTACCTTCCCTTTATCTATGGCCTTGGTGACTGTTTCAAAGAAGTCGACCAGGTTCAACAGGCAAGATCTGCCCTTAACAAAGCCGAATTGGGTAGGATCCAGTGTTTGGAGGTTCCCAATGTCTTTGTTTATGAGTTCCATGATGATACGCTCCATAGCTTTGCAGACCAGGCTAGTCAGGCTTATAGGGCGATAGTTTCCGGGGTCCGTTGTGGCACCACCTTTGTGGAGTGGGACCACTGTTGCTGTACACCATTCCTTGGGTGCATATCCTGTAGTAAGGCTGAGATTGAACAGTGACTTTATGTGAGGGTTCAGTTCTTCTTGGAGCTCGTGTAAGACGCAGCCCAGGACACCGTCCGGTCCCATTGATGCTGTGTTTTTTGATTTGGAGAGGGCAGCTCTCACCTGTGCATCTGTGATGTCAGGGAGGCTACACTCTGTTGGGATAGACATTTGCTCTTTTGGGGGGGGGAGAAGTTTGCACTGAACCTGTCTGCCAGGATGGTGGCAATGTCTGTGGGTTCAGTGTATTTTTTGTCATTTTGCACTAACTCAGAGCATATCTGGGAGTTGCCACCCAGGTTCCTGACATAGCTAAAGAAGGCCTTGTGATTATCTTTAGTGTCTTGTGCAATTTTTCTTTCAAAGCTGGCCTTAGATGATTTTATGAGGGATCGTAGTTTCTTGCTATTACTGATCAGAGATGCCTTCCCTTTTTGGGATTTTGCTCTATCATGTAGTAGCTTCCTCCTTCTGTTGTGTAGCTTATTTATGGCTGGGGTCCACCAGACAGGTCTCCTGCCTTTGGAGGAGTGAGTCTTGGTTTTATTTGGGATAGCACAATCCATGCATTCCTGTAGGTGTCCATAGAATGCGTTTGTAAAGGATTCTGTGGTTTGGGCTGTATTTTTCACTGGCCTGGGGGCTTTGAAGGATTCCACCTCGGTTTTGAGAAGTGTGAAGTTTGCTTTTGAGAAGTTCTTCACCGTGGTTTCCTTGGCTGGGGGTGGGGACGGGATATGGATGTCCAGTGAGATTAATTCATGGTCAGATCTTACCAACGAGGGGTATGCCTCTGGTATGGAACATAGAGTCCCCATGTTGGTGATGATCAGGTCCAATATGTTTTCCCCTCTTGTGGGAGTGGTGACCAGTTGTTCCATAGCATTTGAGTTTATAAATTCTAGGAACCATTGGGTGAGGGTGTTTGGGCTTGAGTAGTGCTCCCAAGTCTATGTTTGGGTAGTTGAAGTCACCCAATATAGTGGTGTTTGGAGAGACCTTCATATTCTCCAGTGTTCTCAGGAAAGCAGAGTGGGGTTCCTGAGTTTGGGAGGGTGGTCTGTAGCAGGCTACAAACTGAAAGGCAGTTTTGCCCACTGTTGGTTGCACATGGATGGTCTCCGATGCTTCGTGCAGTGCCACTAACCTGGAGGTGTGGGTATCTTTGATGAATATGGATACTCCCCCTCCTTTTGTGGTTCGGTCCAAGTTTTGGGGCCAAAAAGCATGGTATGAGGTATAACCTGGTAGTGCTGGGGTGCTCTTGGGAGCCTTGAACCAGGTTTCTGTTACTGCACAGATATCGATATTCTCCATACTGAGGAGAGCCTCGAGTGTGTGCATCTTGAGGTTTAGACTTCTGGCATTGAGCAGCATTACCCTTAGTTTCTTTTTCCTTGTGTTGTCTATGGAGGTGGGTTTGTCTTTTGAGCTTTACCTAAAAAAGGCATTATGGGGGTGGCAAGAGCCTTAGCCAGTATTCGAAAGCCCAGGAGTGACAGGTGCAAGCCGTCCCTAGCGAAGCAACGTGGCTTGTTGAGCATGTCATCCCAGGCTGACAGACACTGGATCCCCTTTGAATGACACCAATACTTTAGCCAATTGTTAAAATTGATCATTTTGTCTTTATACTGTGGCATCATTCCTGGTGACGGTAAGATGCTACTCAAGGTCAGGGTCATACCGGCCTGGGCTACATGATCAGAGAGCTCCTCTATGTCTCTTTTCATGTAGTCCAGGGAGGTACATCTCAGGTCATTCACACCAGCATGGACAATGACGGAGTCATATATGTACTTGCTTTGGAGTGACCTGAGTTGCTTGTGTTATGTGGCGGATCCTGGCACCCGACAGGCAGCTTACAGTGACCTTCTCCTTGTTCAGCCTGGTGAGTGGGACGTCAGTGTGTCTGACAACAGAGTCACCTATTACAAGTGTATTAGGTGTGTTGTTTAGCCTTAAGGGCTGTGACTGTGTGGCACACTGACTTTGTGAACTATGTGATACGTCGGTATTGTTGTGGGGTAGCGGTTGCTTGGATGTTTGCTTTGGAGTTCTCTGCTGCTTGGGCAGATTTTTATTTAGAGCCTCTGAGTATGTTTTTGTGTGTTTATGTGTTTGGTTTGCTGTTGCGATAGGTCTCTGTGAGACTGGATTTGTGGTGTGTGTGGTTACCTTCTCCTCCTAACTGACTGCGCCATTACTGGGTTGAGAGAGCTCAGCCTCCAGTTTGGCTATATAGTTGCATCTCTCACATATATTTGAGCTTGTTGGGAGGAGGAGAGGGTGGTCTGTGTACATAAGGCAGTTGTAACATTGCCTCAAGATTCCCAGATTCACCAGCTGGTCTGCAGAGTAAACCCAAAACTGACTTTTGGACATGCCAGAATAGTATAAGGAACTACTTTTTGACTGATCAAAAAGGACCAATAGGGAGCCAAGTACTTAAAGGGAGTATAAGAAGGTGTAGTGCTTTAGTTTATTAGTGCTTATTTATAAGATTACTTATACGAGCAACTGCAGGGCTTTAGAATGAAAATAGAGTGCTTACTTTGAGATTTAGAACAGTTCTAAGGGAAAACATGAAGAGCAGACTTTGTGGAGCCGGGAATAGTTTAAACCCGTTTAATGGGCGCTGCCCGATGCTGCGCTATGCACAAAATCACGCAAATGCGGGTTTTAAAGCAGGGAAACAGAGAGATAGGAATTGACCCAAAACGGCCAATAAGCTACTAGTTTCAGGGCTGAGACCACTCCTCCAGGGACAGATAGGCTGCTCAAAGCTCCCCACTCTCACTGGTGAACAGAGAAGCTTCCTCCTATCCAAGTAAGGATCATCGTTCCTTATTTTCCTGACATATCTAAATAAGGATTTGTAGTTATCTTTGACTTCTGTAGCTAGTCTGAGTTCATGGGAAATTTTCATTTTTCTGATGTCCTTTTTTAGCTTCTTAACTAGTTATTTAATGTTTTTCTTAATTTGGGGATATTTTGTTCTGTTGTATAGGTTAAAGGGTTTCTTCCTTTTATTATGCAGCATATTAATGCTTGTGGACCAATACAATGTTTTCATTTTAAATGTCTCCATTTGTAGTTGGGATTCTTGTCACATTAATACATTTGTCTAGGTTGCAGTATCAACATTTTAGCTGATATTGTTATACCTGAATTTAGAGACTTCATCATAGAAATGTAGGAGATCTGTACATTTGAAATCCTTGTACTATCTGATATTTGTTTTGAAAGTTTGGAGGTTTTGATGGATACGGTAACTTGTTTCTAATCTCACTTGACCAGCAAGGGGATACCTTTGGGATGGTACATACAGATGCTATGTTTGTTAGGACCACCTCAAATTACTCTGCCCTCTAGTGGGTTCCTACAAAATCTGGTGCAGGGAGTTCTTGTTTAAACAAAGATTTTTTTGTGCATATTCTACACAATGATGATACAGGTTCCTCAGTTTATCACTGGGGGGGGGGGGGGGGGGGTTAAATGTCACTATGGAAAAATCGCATTTCTACATACATGGAGTCCATTATGAATGTTGTATGAGAGGGGGTTACTGCAATACACTACTATTGGACAGCTGATCCTATTTAATGGGATTTGAATCTCTACAAGCTCTACTGCGGGTCTCTAGGTATGTGTCTTGAGGTAATGTGATTTCAAACAAATGCGGATATTCCAATACAGTTTCCATCTCATCTAAATGAGTGGAAAGTTCAAACCCCAGATACTGGGAGAATGGCTTTTAAACCAGGTTTCTGTAACAACACATACATGGATGAGTTTCACATGCAGAAGGGCCTCCAGGTCAGGCAGTTTGTTGTTTAGAGTTCTAGTATTAAGTAGAGCCGCCTTGATGTGGTACAGTGGTTGGTTTGTTTGGGAAATTAGGTTGGGAGGGTCATTAGTTGTCTCTGCCGAAAAAGACATAATGGGGACAGCAGAACCTCTTGTCAGAATGCAGAAGCCTTGGAATGTGAGGTGCAAACTATCCTTGGCAAAGCAAGTACAGTTGTCAAGCATCCTATCTCGATGCTGACACATACTGGGTCTCCTAGAATCACACCAGGCATTTACCCAATTGTTAAAGCCAGTCATCTTTTCTTTATACTTTGTCATCATTCTTGATAATGGAAGGATTCCACTCAATACTAGGGTCTTTCCTGAATACGTAACATGCATGGAAAGCATTGTCGTGTCTCTGCATATTCCTCAGAGTTTTCCACACCAGGTCATTTACTCCAACATGGACCACCACCATGCTGTAACCATAACTGCCTAGTTTAAGGGAGTCATTATGGCCCTTGAAACATTGACAATCTTGGCTCCTAAAAGACATCTCACTGTCACCCTGCTTTTGTCCAGTGTCATGAATGTGGAATCAGTGTGCCCAACTATGGAGTCACCAATCATTAATACATTTCTATTTGTGTTTACAGGTATAATGGATTTAAGAGATGCTTTTTCCTGGAGACTTCCAGCTGTGTTTTTGCTAATCGGTGTTGCATTTCTTAGTTTATGCTGGGCCACGCTCCTACTAAATCAGAGGCTTGGGCAAGGATTTTTTTAACTGCCTCAGAGTATGATAATTTAGTATACGTATGTGGCAAGTGTGGTATAGTTGGGTGATATTCACAGGATATGTTTGTTTCTGAGAGTGAGGCCATGAATTTGGCTAGGCACTTCCATCTCTCAAACAGACTGTGACGAGTTATGTAAAAAGATCATTATCTGAGAGTATCAGGCAATTTTTACATTGTCTAAGTACACTAAGTACTATGAGGCTGGCAACAAAGGAAAAACTAAACGGCTGACCTTCCACTATGCAACAACAGTGCAATGTACGTGAGGAAGAATAAGAGAAGACAACAGCATTTTGGCTACTGGATCAAAGTATCAATAAAAAGAAAATAATAGATGTAGATTAAATTAGGTTTAAGCACTAAAATAACTATTCAATAGTCTTAATTTCAATGAGGTCAGTTTAGTGGATATTAAGTGAGAGTAAGAGAAGATAGCAGCGCTTTCACACCTGGTTTAACATACTAAATCATGGTAAAATAATAAACGTAGATAAAAATCTGGTCAAGCACCAAGAAACAGTGTGCAGTAAATATTTTGGTCTCTAGATTTGCTCAGAGGTCATCTTAGAAGTACAACATTGTGCTACTGCTTAAATCTGCAATTTGTACAGCACTTACTAGAATGTGGGATTAACTACGATTCCTACAACAGAATTTGAAACTAAAAATGTAAGTGTATGTCTAATACTGTTTTGCAAACTGCTAAAAGGAGTGCCTCCCAGCACGGTTAAACTGAGAAGATAAAAAAAAGAACCATTAAAAAAGCAGCTAGTACTCCAGACAACAATGTCGAACCCTTAGAAACAGCCACAAATTATCTTCTACCACAGAATAATTACTGCTGCCCTCAGCAAGCTAAGACCCTGACCAGAAAACCAATTGAAACTGCAATTTAGTATAAAAGTAGGGATAAAAGTGGAAAATGACAGGGAGAACACGGTGTTTAACAAAGCAGAGATTATATATAATAACCAGGAGATGGATATAAATACAGTATTAGCAACTTAAAACACTTGCTACTTTCAAAGTGGACAAAAAAGGGGAAAAATCACAGGGAAGCCAATTAGTTTAATAAAATGCAGTTAGGCATCTAACACAACAGCCAGGTGACTGTTATAAACTTAACATATGTTACTTTAGTTAAACTGCAAAAGTGGTACAATACAGTCAAAATAAGCAATAAATACAGAAAACACTCATTAAATTTAAGTGCAATGTAATATAGGTGCATTCCTGCTTTTTTCTTGAAGTTTCAGCTTACTTTGCACATAAAGTCAGCTAATGCTTTTGGTATTTATGTACTTTCATTTCCAGCTCAGTTTAAGAGTATAACCATACAGCTGCACCATTGCATTCTGTACTGTAGCAAGGCTGTTCTACCTACAAAGAGGTGAAGCTCATCAGTGGCATAGAGATTCTGTCTCTGCCATGCCTCCCCAGTTACCACACAGTCCAAACACCGGCTATCAGTTCTCTTTCTGAGACCAGCACTGTGCTCCCAGATCTCTTCATTCCTTGCTGTGATAACACACAACATTGACAGCACCAACAAAAAGACCACTGCACACCCCAACCCTCTATGTAACCTGGCAGTCTTCTCCTGTGCTCTTCCCTGTGCACTCTTTGCAGTTTCACATGGCAAGTCACTGGTGGGTCACAGGTACTATATGCATGTGCCCTGTCTACAATCCAGGTCTATGTCAGATGATTGACTTTTCGGAAACTCAAAAAAAAAAAAAAAAAAAAAAAAAAGAGAGACCATATAATCACATTTCCAAAAATTCGATCATCAATTAAAAAAAAAAAAAAAAATCAGAGAGACCATATAATCACGTTTTCAAAAACTCGATCATCAATAAAAACACACACACACACAATCTACCTTTTGTACATTTTTGCAGAGGGCAAGCCCTGCTGCACCCCCCCCCAACCCCTGCAAATTATATAAATCAACTCTGACATCACACTACAGTGAGGAAAAGGGTACATTTTCCAATCCTCGCTGTACCACGATCTCCATTCAAAAGCTTCAAGTTTTCAAAAACTCGATCATATGGAGTTCAAGTTTCTGAAAACTCGCTCAACTGAAGTCTTCTTACTTCCTAGGTTGTCATATTTAATCACCATCCTAAAACAAATACTACTGCCACTAGTCTATTCCATTCTGACTTCTCTACTCCCCAAACATTTTCTGTGACTAAGCCTTGGATCACCACAACTTTTCAAACCACTTAATTACAAGTCATCCCCATGGCAATGCAATCCTTTATAGGCTGTTTGTGACGAATTGTTTCTATGTTCTCTCCTGTCTGCACCACTTCTGAACTTCTGCCTTTCTCCACCCATTCTCATCCTCTCTGAGCTGCCTGAAAGTCTAACAGAATATTTCACCATTCATCCCACTGCTCTTGCTTCATGTGTTGCCTACTAGCGCTCACACACCCTCTTTTTCCATGCTTCCCTCCTACTCTTTGGACCCTTCTCTCACATTTGTGCCAGACTTTCCCTTTTCCATTTAGGATACTGTCTGCCTCCTAGCTTGCTCTAACTACTTTATTTACCTCTTCACCGTTCACTCTTGAACTCTTCTTGTATAGCTGCACACCCATATTTTTCACTCCTCCTGACACCCAGTTGTGCATTCCTATTTAGTCTTCATTTTTCCCTCACGTCTCCTAGCAAAACATCTAGTTATGCCCTATTTATCTCCTCTTCTGTTTGTCTGCAACTCAGTGCCACATGCTTTGAGTTTCCCAGTGATAAGGTTCTGTTTAAATACCACAACTAATGATATCAAAACACTCCTGCAGGCTTCTCCACAAGTATCTAAAATGCACTGCCCTTAAGTTACACTGAATATCTTATCTAAATAATTATCTCATCTGTCCTCCAAACCACTTTTTTTCTTCTTTTCATTTTTTTTTGTATACGCACATGTGCGTAGACTGCATAGCTCTCAATGAATCATGGATAAATCTCAACAGAATCAGGGACAAATCCAGAAATAATCAGGGACAATCAGGCATACTTTTAAAATATTAGCACTATTAACTTGAAACATTAACAGAATAAGAAAATGAGAATTACTATACATTTTCTGAAGTAAAATAAGTCTTTAATTCTAAACAATAACATTACTTACTAAGTGTAATTCACCACGTTTTCTCCAAAAGTCACCAGTTTTAGGAGGGATTAAGAGGGAAGGAGCTAAAATTCGAGTCAAAATCAGGGACGTCCCTGAAAATCTAGGACTGTTGAAAGGTATGGTGGATTGCATCGCAGTAGTGATGATTTATGAATAAGTGGAGGGAAAAGTTGTGGTGATCCAAGACTCAGTCACAGGAAATGTTAGGTGAGAAGACAAGTCAGAATGGAACAGACTAATGTGTGTGTCCTAATACCTTCTATTTTAGCTACCAGAATGCACTCTATACTTTCTGACAGATACTCTTGGAAACACCTGCGTTGCAAATACTTCTGGTTACCCTCCCTGTACTAAATTCTTACTCTGCTTCACCAGACTTGCCCCTCCAGAGTGCTCCTGTATGCCATTTAATACATACATTCCTTTGGATGACATCAGGAAAGTGTCACTTATCAGATTAATGGCAAAAAAGTACTGTTCTGAACCAAGAGCAGATTTTGTTTTCATCTTCACTGCAGAGAAATCACCAACAAGATATACATGGATGATACGAGGGCAGAGAGCCTGCTTGTACTGCTGAGGACCCATTTTTTATATTGTCATTTGCTGCCTGCCAACTATCAGCTTTCCTGTGACCCCAAATGGCTCATTTGACTTGCTTGATGTGAATGAGAGCTAGTCATGGTAAGCACAGATACCCTGCAGCTCCCCCCAGTAGCCTGAGCTAGTGGAAACCTAAAAACATAGGCTCATTTAGCACGGTCACTTTCACGCATACGTAATGACTGCTATAGATCATATGTTGCTTGGTGACTGCTTGTTCCCAGACACATACACTGCACTTACACTAGTACAACTGACCTACACCATGTGTAACTCCTGCAGTGGACCAAGGTTCCATCCCTATCCCCAGGATGGGGAAAGTGGCTCCAGATGCTCATTGCCACTCACCAGTCCTTCCAGCACTAGGTTCTTAATCAATCCCTGGCCACATGGGTTCAGTCAGGGCTTTACTGTTTTGTATCCAATACTAATGACACAGGTACAAGTAGCAGCATGGACACTAGCTACTGGAAGGCTTGTTTGATAAGAAATGATGAGGCAATGCCTGCTATCCTCTACCTGCGAGGCAGGAAGAGGAAGCATATCTTTTTGGAGTGTACCTCATCATAAGTCTGAAGAGAAGACCACGGGAACTGGCATGAGATATCTGCTTGCAAGGGGTGTGGTGGGCAAGGCTGACAAACTTATATCACTTATGTGAGCAAGTAAAATTTCCTTGTCGTACCTACTGCACACACACTCTTTGGGTGCTTGCCAGTGGATGAGTACAGCTGTAAGAAAAACTGAAAAAAATCTACAAGCCATGAACATTTTCTGTACTTCTGTGTATGAGGAAGGGCTGCAAAGCATGAGTAAAATATTAAGAGAGATACTAAAAAGAATAATAGTTGAACCTGCATTTAATTTGTTGAAAGTCACTTCATAAATTATGCAGTTTCTGTCTTCGTCCATACATACACAATCATAAGAATGCATGGACAATGGGGAGCATGTGCATATTTGTGTGCACATGCCTGCACGCATGCGAGGAGACATTGCATCGTTTTTCCCAAAACTTATCTTAAACCTCCATTTCAACAGCAGCAGGTTCAGTTAGAGGCATAACAAAAGGTTATATTACCATGTATCAATGGGTACTTGTTAAAATTCCTCACCGATAAGCAATTCTTCTGTGGCAAGGCTCAAACTGCAAGCTGCATTCTTATAAAACTAAAATCAAATTGGTATTCTTTGCTAAGAACAGATATGCAGCTTTTGTGTGAGATCAACTACGAATGTTCCATGTAGTCTAATCCTTGTCAATAAGGAATCAGTGACAGGGAGTCACAAGAAACAAAGAAAACCATCCTTTGAAAATCTGAAAGTCTGAAATGTGACTTTCTGCATAATAAAAAAATCCCTGTCCGCCCACTGCAGTCTTCTGCCTAACACAAATCCATACCCCTTAATATGAAATCAAAATGTTGCTATTCTAATAATGCGGGCAATTTCACTACATGGAGTACAGATACCCTTAAGTGATCTCACTAGTGAGACACTCATGTTGGGAAACTTTGATATGCTGATGTGAAACACACAGCCATTTACTTAGCTACATCAGAAGACACCTGTCATCCTGCGTTCTGGTAAAAACTCTTGGTTTTCCAACACAAATGGAGATTTTGCTCTCACTTTGCAAATTTATCTTGTAGATAACACCTGAAAAATATATGCAGCCTGTATTCAAAATATATCATCATAAAAAATGTGACAGTGAAATTCCAGGGTGAAAGTGTTTACCATGTTAAATGCAGAGTTGTAATTTGAGAAATGTTAATTCTTTCCCTTAAATTGTTTAATAGTTATTTATTGAAACCACAGAAGCTGTGTTCATAAAATGTTACCAACACTCCTGGGGTCATACATATGGTTCAAGGCCTCCCCCTACCCACCTGAGGTTATGGTCACTGCTCTTTCAGGTAGTATTAAGTGGGGAAGTCTAGTCTGTAGTATACAGGTAAATCAGATAATCAAACAGGCAAAGCCATTTGCACAAGGTATGGTCAGGGGTATTTGTTTTTATCATGTTTATAGTTGTGAAGATATTAGTTACATGTGTAGATGTGGTGCTGGGTTGCACTGGGTATTCTTTGCTTTTGCATATTCACAGGTTATTCTTTATCCTGCACGAACACTATGGAACTGTCACTGTCTGATGCTGGGAGACACGCAACCTCTGATAATGGTGGGAAGGATGAGCTAGTACAGTCAGGTGGTGCAGTGTGTGTGGGTGGGTTGGGGGGGGCATAGAGAGTGTGACTCCCTGAATCCATTACACAGATCATGCAGACAGTTTCTAAGCCTGCAGATATCCAGGCTACAAATACAACTGAGACAGGGCAGGTTGATGGGGTCACAACTGATCAGGGAAGTGTGCTGTCCCACAGCACTCATGGGCAATGAGGTCCACACGAGGGTGGGTTGGTAATGGTGCTCAAAGGAGACATGGTTACTGCCCTCCCCTGAGGTTGACGTGTCAGTGGCTGCAACCTAATATATGTGCAGGGAGATTGTGGAGGCACAAGATAGTGCCACAACAGCTATAGCAGAAATAGTGGGAGTGATCCAGGGTGTTTATGCTAACCTATGGGAGTACATGTCCCATACGTGTAATTCCTTGGATAGATGGAATTGCACACTGGACCGTGTAATGTACTCTCTGAGTCGAGTTTGAGGGGTGAAGGGCCGTTCTCACAGTCAATCATCTGACACATCCACAGATATTAGCCAATATAGCTCTGGATGTGCAAGATCCTGTTGCCACATTGCTTGCAGTTCCACAGCAACATCAACTATGGAGGTGTCTTCTCTCAGAAGAAGGTGTCCCTCATAGTTATGGCTGCCAGCATGATGGCACACCTAGCAGACATTAATCAGGGTCATGTAGCACATCAGCATGTACCTAGTGCTGTGACCCCTGGCTGAGACAGCTCTCGTGGGTGGGATTGTGCATGTAATGCTGAATGTTCTGTCATAAATGCTCTGGATCTGTCCAACAGACTGAGCCATAGTGCTGTGCTAATTGTTAAGGCTGTGTCCCCGCAGACAAACACACACCACAACCCCACAGCATACCACACACACACACATCCACTGATCTTGGCACTTCTCGACATTAACCACCACCCACTGGTTCTGACACTTCCCATAAAAGCACTTTTTCTTTTTATAAACATCAGCACTCACACTCAAAACATTTCCATGTGAAAGTTAAGCACTCCCGTACCCCTTTTACACCTCTGTAAATGAACTATGCCCTGCCCATTGTCCATTGTTACTTGAGTCACCTATGTCTGATGTACAGTGTGGCCTGCATGGGAAAGCATAATCTATTGTTGTTTTTGCTTGAATCATTTTTACTAGCGTGGATCTCCTTAACTCTTGCATAGCTATGTTGTAAAATTGTGCGCAATGTACTGCCTATTTGCTAGTCCTACAACATATTGTGCCCACCTCCATATGCCATGATCATCCCCTGCTTATGGTTTCTTGGCTCTGAGGCCTTGTCTGTCTCTGCTTCTGTTGCCTACCTAACTGCATGCTAAATATAATATTGTGTAACATTGTGCACACAGTATTTTGGCACATGTAGCAGGGTCATACTTCAGGGCGCCAAAGTGACAGACAGTGAATGTGTGCCTTCAGCAGGCCAAACTCATGGTCAGTAATGTTTGTGGTTTGTGACAGTGCATGGTTGTCCCCTTGGTCTGTTTGACTGTGTGGATTTCTGATGGGTGTCATAAGCCAGGGTTTTAGGGTATACTCAAAATCACAAAAAAGATGACCCATGGAATCTCACCCCTAACAAACCACTGGTAGAGATCATGTGTGTGTCATAAGTGAGAGTCATGCCTGTATACGCACTGTAGATGATACCCTGTGCATTAGACACCATCTGGCAGTTGATGGAATGATACCCTTTGTGGGACTGGAGAATCTTGAAAGGCAGATGTACTTTTTGTCTAAAATACCCTGGGCTACTGTCTTCCCAAAAAGGATTCCATTCCTACAGCTGAGGTCTAAACTGCAGTGAATTGTGCTTAGGACTCTCCATTCCATTCGAATCCTCCTTACTAACTGGCACCAGAGTGCTCCTGGCATTCGAGCTTTCAAACTTTAAAAGAATTTCAAGATACCATTCCTATTGAAGTTCAAGCCCTGTTGCGATAGATTAATGGGAACAGGGTCATGTGACAATAGCACTATCTATGCCTGAACCTGTAGGAAGGCTACATCATGATGACTACTGGCATATCACTGAGAAAGAACTGTAAATCAGTTGCTCCTGTTGTGATTCACCAGCCATTTTTAGGATCTCCTTAGTCTACTACATATAGGAAGGGAAGTTACGAAAGGCAGTCTAGGATGTTTCATCTTACCTTTTTTTAGCTGAAAAATGAAACAGAAGATTTTGCAATATGGAATATTCAGGTCTACTTAGTACTACCAGAACTCAGACTGTTAGTGATTGCAATATACTGCAAGAGTGCTATACTACATGTAATTCTGTTCAAATTACATACCTCTCTGAAAAAAAAAAACAAACAAAAAAAGTATTAGCCCTGTGTACACAGAGCATTCATCTTGCAGGAGAAAAGTCTCTCTTTACCCATCACATCAGGAAGTGTCACCCCCCCCCAAACCCTCAATATTTGTATGCAACAATTCTGAGACTGTAAACAGATGTAAAAATACAACTGAGAATCCTGTCTTCTCAGTGTATAATCTCTGAATCATTAATTGTTAGTTCAAGAGGGGCAGAGGGCAAAGACTTCCAAATGGAAGCGCAGGGTGGGGTTGCCATAAAAAAAAAATACTTTTAAGAACATTAGTTTTGTTTTCAATTTCTTGTTTTGCTCATTTTTTATCCTATTTTCTGTACTGACTGCATTAATCCATGAAGTTAGAGCTACATCTCAGAAACCGATGAAGTGAATTTTCATTGAATCAAACTGTTTTGAACACCTGCACCCCCATGGACAATCTATATACTGACTTTATAGAAAAACTACCAATTTGGGGAACTTGCAAGAATGAACAGACACTGTTGTTCAAACTGAAATAAAAAAATTAAGAGACCACGATGGATGTTTCGCATTTTTCTGGAAAGGGAAAACCTGCTGAAGAATGATGCATCCATGACAAAATAAGATCATCAAAAATTTCCAGGGCCACAATCCAGCCCACCAAGGTCATACATTTCCAGGGCCACAATCCAGCCCACCAAAGCATTTCAACTGGCCCCCAGTATAGGTTCATAGATTCAGAGGTGTTTACTAGGCTAACAATCACAAGGGCCTTTTTAAGCATAGCCATGCACCCCAAATCTCTAACAAGTTCTGGTAACCTTGATAGTTGTAAGCAGGGGCTTAACATTTACAAGCAGGGGCCTGGGAGATTTAACCATTTACAGGTTGCATATGTCCATTAGAAACATAGGTGCCAAGCCAGGGATGAAATTCCTGTTCCCCATTCAACTGTCCAAGTTACACTTGAATTGGGTTAGGGAGGAACTCTGCTTCAAAAAGCCTGTTCCAGAGATGGGGTAGTCTGTGGGACACATACCTGTCTTTCCAGCAGGTCCTAGTTATATAACAGGCAAGGTTTAAATCTTTAGAATGGGTTATTCTATAAAATACTGTTTTGAATGGACAGATACATACTGGATATGGTAATGTGGCCCCACACATTTACAAGTATGTCAAATGGCTCCTGAGCAAAAAAAAAAAATGGACACCCCAGCAACAGTTCCCCAGTGGTATCAGTAAATAGCTCACTACCTTTTACCTCAAGCTAACCAGAGGTCAATGTACCACTGTCATACGTGCACAGTGCTGTGCCAGTTAGTTCTGAAGCAGTTGTCAACGAATAATTCTACACCAGCCATAACAAAATCCTAATCACCACTCCAAAGAAAGACAAGATCATTCTTGAAAATGTAATTCTAAAACTGAATAGAATACCACATTTCTACCTTTTAAACAAATTATATAAAATCACTGATATCGAACTCCGAACAACAAAAACTAACCCTGGGTAAACAACCACTCGACCCACCAGGACCAAACAACAAACAGCAAAACAAGAAAACCCTCCAACTGAGGGGCTTCACCCCTCAACACCCAACTAAATATACCAACTCTGAGATCGCACTACAGAGGAAAGGGCAAGGTTCACCATGGTGGGCAAGTGATTTTTTCCCCGGGTTAAGTTTCGTTGCTCCAGGAGTTCAATATAATGAAGATTCGGCAAAGTTGTCTCGATGAATTTAGATTCCATATTGTGGGGATTCGATTCTTTGAAGGGGACCCATATATATATATATATATATATATATATATATATATATATATATATATATATATATATATATATATATTTACTGACTGTTTTGTCTTCTTTGCCTTTCTCAAAACAAGAGGCAAAAAAGTTGATCAGTCCTTCTGAAATCATTAGTCTTTCTTGCAGAGTAGCTCAGGTGTCTATGACGTAGGTAATTCTATGCATAATTCTGAGAGCTTCGCTGGAACACTAATATTAAAAGGTTAAGATCACTGTACAGATTACCTTTGGCAGAAATAATGGAGTTATTTTTCATTCCACAGTGGTACAGCGGTAGCGTTATTACATCACAGCAAGAGGTTCTCCCGTTCGATTCTTGGCTTGGCTTGGGAGTGCCTTCTGTGTGGAGTCTGCATGTCCTCCCCGCAGTTGGGTAGCGTTCGAAAGACATGTGTGAGTAAATGGGCGTGCCTTTGTTGAAGGTTGGGCGTCGAGCTGGCACCTTGGCGTTTCATAAAAATCTACTGCCAGTCATTAGCTGACCGGAATTCCACTTCCCTTACCGGGAAAAGCCAAAAGACAAGCAACAACAACCTTCCAATGAAGAATACAAAGTAAGAAGATTTCCACAACAGCTTGTAACTGTAACCAAAAAGATGCAATCTATGATAGATGTTTTAAAACTGCCGGGTATAACAGTGCAAAACAGGACAAATATTTATTTTACAACATAAAGTTCAAATCCCAATGTGGGGAGACCAGTCTTGTTGCAGGCTTCAAATGAGGAATCCCATTAAAGAGTACTTTGACAGAAGGATGAACACTCATAGGCATATATTACAGAAACATAAATTATTAGTTATATACTTACCATAACTTGGTATCTGTGTTGCCCTCTTCTCATTCTGCTTCACTGATTGGTTATGGATCCAATCCTTGGATCTGACTCCGCCGCCTTCTACAGACTTCAGCTTCCAGGTTCAAGCTCCTCCCTTACCCATAATCCTCTGCCCTTAGCTCAGTCTCCTCCGATCGAGTTTACTGCCCCTTACAGAAAGAAGACAGAAAGAAAAAGGGTTCAGCCTGGAACGCAGGTTCCACCAAAGGCTTTTCCAGACCTTCTAGAACCAAACTTTTTTGAGGGGGATGGTTGGGCAGGAAGCTGAAGCAGAATGAGAAAAAGGACAACACAGATATCAAGTTATGGTAAGTACATAACTAATACATCTGATGTTGTCCTTCTCAATCTGCTTCTCTGATGGGTCAGAGACCCCAGCTACATGATTTCCTGGGTGGCCTCAAGGAAGGATATGCCACAGCACCAAGGAGCCAAAGGATGTCCTGCTCCTGGAGACCATGTATAACTTATAATGGATCATGAAAGTATGAGACTTAGACCAAGCTGTAGCACAAATATCATCGATAGGAATTCTAGATGAAAAGGTTGCTGACGAAACTATGGATCTTGTAGAATAGGCTTTTGTAAGACTAGGCAACTTCAAACCATTTTTCTTACAAACAAATATTATGCAACTGGTTATCCACTTTGCTACTGTCACTTTAGAAACTATTTGACCTTTGTAGTTAGACAAGAAAGAGATAAAACTACTCTGATTTCCTGAATTGTTTTGTTTTATGAAGGTAGAATCATAACTGTCTGTGAACATCCGAGGAATGTAACATATAATTCCCCTTTGTTAAAATACTTGGGAAAGAACAGCCAATAAAGACAAAAGTGAGCCACCACGGAGAAGTGGGTATCTTAAAATATCCGTAGAATAGTTCACACACAAATAAACTTTAATAAATACGATAAAACAAAGTAAAACCTTCCAGAAGTAGAACCTGTTTGATAAGCATTTTCAGCAAAATGCCTTCTTCAGATCATAAAGCAGTTCCATTCACAAAATAATTTAAAGGAGATTCAACCAATCAAATCAGTTACCATTCTGTCAGGAGTTCCATTTGCAAAAAGAGGGTTTGACCAGTCAGTCAATTTTCTTTAATTTCTGCCCAACTAGCAGCGGTTTTAGAGGAACCACACCATTTAAGCCCACAGTCTTATCTGCTTACACTATATTAGCTTATAGGTAAGGGAGGAGAGTTTGACCCTGGAAAGTCTGTAGAAGGTGGCCAAATCAGATCCATAACCTATTGGTGAACCGGGTGTATATTACGTTATCGAACTTTTAAAAGTTCGAACGTCATATGGTCGAAGCTATATGATTGAACTTTTAAAAGTTCGAAAAGCGAAAAAAATAAATAGAAAAACCTACCTGACCGTTTTAAGCAGGGGGCCAAGCCCCCATGCACCCCCCCCCCATTCTTTAAATATACCAACTCCGAGATTGCACTACAGTGCAGGAAAGGGAAATCTTCTCAATCCGCACTATATGGAGATCTCCATTGAAATGTTCGAACTTTTAAAAGTTCGATCATATGATGTCGACCGTATGACATTCGAACTTTTAAAAGTTCGATAACGTAACATGTACCCGGTGAAGCAGAATGAGAAGACCAACATCAGATCCTTAATCTTAATCAAATAAGCAGTTCAAACAATGTAGAAATCTTCGTGTGGAATCATATAAAGGCCTTGCTGTGTTTAATAATGGTGGCTGCCAAAAAAAGCAATTGCTAGAAAATGGAAATCAAAATATAAACCAACTATGCTGGAAGTAGTGAATATAGTAACAGAGATAAAACAACTGGAATTGCGATCTTTAGAAAAGGGTAGGAGCAAACTACACAGGAAAAAAGGGAGTTGTGGAAACAATACATACAAGGGAGGAATGAGATCTAAAAAGCAGCAGGACTTAAATGAGCTATGTAATGTTTGAGTGAGAATGATTGAGTAGATTATAAGTGATGTATAATGTTTGCAATTGGGAGTGTGTCAGTGTGGTTTGTGATATAAAATGCTTGCAACTAGGATTGTGTCTGTGTGTTTTGTTTTCGTTTATATAAATATATGATTGCCTGTGTTAGTGATAGCAAACCTATGACATGCATGTCAAAGGTGACACGTCACGACGTTCTGGGTGACACGCCAGCATTCACCAACACCAGAGTTACCAAAGAAACTGCTTTGAATTCACTGCTCATGTGAAGTGCACTAAATTACAGTTCAGCAACACTGCTGCAGAGGTAAGGAAGTTATTAACCTCAAAGACTATTTTGGTATGTTTTCTCGACACAGTCTGCAAGGGGCAGTGCTGACATTGTTTTCTCTGATTCTGTTCAGATTTATCCCCAATGTATTGAGAGTTGTGCCGTTTTATTTATTTTGTTATTTTACTTATTTTTGTTTGGGGGGTGACACTAGTAGAGTCAACTTAGGCATTTTCCGAATTTCTGACACGCCGAACCCAAAAGGTTAACCATCACTGGCCTAATATAGAAGAAGATGCTTTTTGTTAAGTGATGGTTTAATAAAGATGTTTCTTGTTTAAAAAAGGCAGGAATTGAATAATTTATGTAATGTTGCTCAGGTTATATGATATATAACAATCTATAATATTAGTCTTTAACCACCTATTTGAGCAATTATTACTAATTAGTTAATGTATCTATTGCTGTCACCTATGACTTTTTACCTTGTAAATTAGAGTATACTGATTGACAATGTACATGCTGTCTCATTTGTATGCATATCTCTTTGCAAATTCTTTTGTCGTATTTTTCTAATATTGTTCTACCAATGTCTGATTTATAATCAACTTCTATAATGTGATACACCATTGTTTCTCAATTATTGTTATGTTATTTGTGGAGCTTTTCTCCCCAGGCCTCCACTGAAAAAGGACCCGTTGTCCAGTGGACTTTCCCAGTCATCAAATGTAAAATAAAATAAATAAGGATACAGTTTGATTACTTTTATATGAATGCAAATTTGCCTATGTCAAAAGTGATAATTCAATAAAGGTGTATGGAAAAAAACATGAAGGGGGGATATGCTCAATATACTGAGGTGGTACTGCAGAAATGCATCCTCTTGTTGGGTTAGCAAAGATTTATATAGAGAAAATGGTGTTCTAATAGCAGCAAAAGTACTCAATAAATGCATATTTGGATTTCCTACAGGTTTGTAGGTTACTGGCTATTTATGATTTTTTTTTTTTTTTTTTTTTTTAACTCTGAAGTCATTTGTTGTATTTTCTTGATTTAACACACTGTAATTTTAGGGTCTGTTCCACAATGGCACTCTGATCATCATCTTCTTTCAGCTGTTCCCATTAGGGGTCACCACAGCGGATCATCTGTTTCCATTTCTTCCTGTCCTCTGCATCTTGCTCTGTCACACCAACCACCTGCATGCCCTCTCTCACCACATCCATAAACCTTATCTTAGGCCTTCCTCTTTTCCTGTTACCTGGCAGCTTTATCCGTAGCATCTTTCTCCCAATATACTCAGAATCCCTCCTCAGCATATGTCCAAACCAACGTAATCTTACCTCTCTGGCTTTGTCTCCAAACCTTCAAACCTGGGCTGACCTTCTAATATACTTACTCCTAATCCTGTTCACCCTCGTCACACCCAGTGCAAATCTTAACATCTTTAACTCTGCCACATCCAGCTCAAACTCCTGCCATTTTGTTGGTGCCACTGTCTCCAACCCATATAACATAGCTGGTCTCACTAGCCCCTTGTAGACCTTCCCTTTCACTCTTACTGGTACTCGTCTATCACAAATCACTCCTGACACTCTTCTCCACCCACTCCATCCTGCCTGTACTGTCTTCTTCACCTCTCTTCCACACTCACCGTTACTCTGAACTACTGATCCCAAGTATTTAAACTCATCCACCTTCGCTACCTCTACTCCTTGCATCCTCACCATTCCTCTATCCTCCCTCTCATTCACACACACATATTCTGACTTAGTCCTGCTGACCTTCATTCATCTTCTCTCTAGAGCATATCTCCATCTCTCCAGGGTCTCCTCCACCTGTTCCCTACACTCACTACAGATCACAATGTCATCTGCAAACATCATAGTCCACGGGGACTCCTGTCTGATCTCGTCTGTCTACCTGTCCATCACCATTGCAAATAAGAAAGGGCTCAGAGCTGATCCTTGATGTAACCCTACCTCCACCTTAAATGCATCTGTCACTCCCACTGCAGACCTCACCACTGTCACACTACCCTCGTACATATCCTGTACCACTCTTACATACTTCTCGGACACTCCCGACTTCCTCATACAATACCACAACTCTTCTCTAGGCACCCTGTCAAATGGCGCTCTGATAAGAAACTAAAATAAGCAACATAGTTCAAAGCTTTATGGTGCTAGTTGTACAAACTGTTCATCTTATTTATCTGGCAATTGTGACTCTGTATCCAAAGGGAATGAGGCCACATAAATATCTTCCCACTTTGGGTAGAAGTTGATAGAGAGATAGTTACAAGATCAGTTTTCTGTGAGTTAAACAAATCTACTATCTAAAGCAGATTAATACAAATAATCTGTCTTTTTCTGGTGGAAGGTGTTTATCAATAGAATGACTTACTTAACCCTGAGCATGTCCTTGAAAGTATAAAAGAGTAGATGGCTTCCCTACATTGTATCCGGAAACCTTATCATTTGCTGTGATGATGACAAATTATCTACAGGCAAACCAAAATGTTGACCTATGTAATGTAACATTTCAGTGAAGGAAATATCTACTGATGGAAAATCTGATTGGAAAATAAATTTTCCTCATCAGTACACTCTGAAGGATGAATCTAGGTATATGTTTAATGAAAGGCCTTCTCCTCATCTTTCCGGCTTGAGGCATTAGAAGGTTTTCTCTCTCTTCATCTTGCACCTCAGCAGATACTTGCAAAGAACTGTGTTTCAGTTTTGCTCAAAGACTGAATTTCAACAAAGGTGCAGATTTAGATCACCATTATATTAATGGGAGGGGGTTCATGTTGTATACTCAAGGACTATAAACTATAATTCTCAGAACTATATGTGCAAATGAGAGCACACATGCCATCTGTGAGGTAAAAACCTTCATCATTAAGCCAATCCTGCAACCTCTAACACTGAGATTGTAGTCTCTGAGTATTGCCCATACTGTGAGGTATAGTGATGTCAGAGTCATAAGTAGTAGGGACATGGCAGCATAGCTCCCCACATTGAGGAGTGACCACCCCCAATAAAAAGAATTGAAAAGTGCAAAGGTTGAGCTTAGAAATTCACTGTTACTGTGTTTGAATCACACATGAATTTTTAAAGTGATGGGACTGTGAAGACTGGGGAAAGATGGGCGAAGGCTGCAAGCCTAGTCAAATAGAATTTGATATATAATTTTATCATTTGTATAAATAAATGTAAAATACAGACTTGTGTTCTTAAATGAAAGAAAACACTGTAAAATGTGAACTTCAAGATTGTTGCAACATTGCCATTTGCTGTAAGAAAAACCAAGCCAAGCATTTCAAATGTTCTTTGAAGTTACAATTATCTAAAAAATGGTAGTGTCTGGCTGAACACGTTCTTTCTATTGTCTTAACTTAAGGAATAATTGTTAGAGTATACATGTGAAATGTCTTTTATTGTTGTAGCTGCCTGAGCAGTTGTTAGCTTGCTAAATAATAAAGTTTGTGGCCTGAGAACTCCAAACCTACGTGTCAAAATGATGTAATTTGGGAGGGCCTTAGCAGAGCTGTTTGTTAGTGTTTTAAAAACTATTATTCAGTGAGAGACTGAAGGCATTTGTCTTGGACCATCAACCCCAGTACTGCTTATGCTCTTTATGTAAGTGGGATTATAGCACTGTGTTTTCTCTTAAGATTAGCTAAAGATTAGAAAGTAAGATTAAGTGTTTTTCTTTGACATCAAACCTGTCCTATTGTATTGTTTTACGTTTCAGTATGATCTCTGAACTCTTAGATATCTCTGTGGTGTAGTAGTATTGTCTTGTGTTTTAATTATTTATTATTAAATATCTTAAAAACCTTTACATGTGGCTGGTTTGTGTAGAGAAGTAGGCTCTAGAGTACATTGCATATTTATAGAGGTTATCGTAACAGGCCACTCTAATAAGCCTTACACTGAACAGTCACATTACCAATTGGATAATAATATTGCACAGTAATAATTGAACACCCTTTCAAGGGCCTTTGGGTAGCTGATAATTATTAAGCTGGTGGTGGCAGGAATTACTACCGTATAGTCTGGGTAAAGGAGCACAGCCAGAGAATCTGTGTCAGCCTTTCCCAGGAGTGTCTGTGAAGTTGTAAATTTTTATCTCAAAGTGTGGGTGTGTCAGCTACCTGGACAGGGACACGAAGCACTGGTGGGACAAAGAGGGTACTGGAGGTTAGCCTGCCAGCTAGGCTGAGATCTGGACCCTATAGCTGTGCGAGTGGGGAGTCTTATTGAGGACCTGGAGAGCAAGGGAACAACCAGCCCCAGACGGACTGTGATCTCTGTGTGCACTTAAGGGAAATTGCATTTTACTGTGTGTATTAGTATTCCTATCCTCTTCTAGGAGACGACCTCCCTGGTGTCAGTGGTGAGGATTGAGGCTCCTTGATTGCTGGGCCAGGGCACGGTCGTCACAGGGACTCTCATTTGCAGGTGTCACACTACTGGTAAACAGTCATTTTAATGCAGTTTTTTGTGCTAAACTAAGATAATCTTTTGCAGACCGTCTGTAATTGAAGGGAGGCTGCAGCAAGAAAGAAGTCAAATTAAATGGTGTTACACGAAGTCTAGAATGAGGAGAAACTTTAGAGGTATTAAATTCATCCTCCATAGAAATCACATGACCTTACATGTTCCCATGGGGCAAAACACAGGCATCATTTCATACAGGGTTACTAAGCATGTGGCCCTGGAGACTATTTGGGAGCCTAGCCCACTTTCTCCATTACCACAGAGCAGTGCCTGGTTAAGTGACCTTCTCAGACTCATACAGTACATAAATGGAGGCTGAAGGACTCAAACTCTGGACTACAGGAAGTAGCTCATAGCCTTAATACTTCTGTGCTAATTGCCAGTCTTGAAGTTGCTGCTTAGTTTCTATCTTTTGATAGAAGAAAGTCAGTGAGGAGAATCTTGGAATTTGAGATGGTGATTTTGTGTTCCTGTTTTGCCGTGTCATTTGTAAAATACTTTCCTCTTCAAAATCTGATGCAAAGAGGTAGACTTTCATTTCTTTAGATCTTCCACTGCCTCGTTCAATGACTCTCTCAAACAAGATTTCACTAACTTACTTCCTTTTCTCTCCTCCACTGTAAGACTCCCTATAGTCCATTTCATAAAAATGGGAGATTTAAAAGAGAAGGAAAACATACGGCTTTGTTTGTGTTAAACTACATTATATAACCATGAAAATGAAACTACTCGAGTGACAAAGTGTGTGAAGCCCTTGAAGCAATGAGACAGAGAAGAAAACTCCCAAATTTGTATGACAGCCTTGTACACCTACAAACATTTGAAGTACTGTAGGTATGAGACTGATCTCAAGGCAAGATGGGCAAAACCCAAACATTACGATTTTTCTGTTAAAGCAATGCTCCCACCTAAGACTCAATGATTTATAACAGTTTGCTGCAAGGATAATTATTCCCAATCACACTGCCACTGATTGTGTAAACACTCTTTGCCAAACTATACCTGCTCTGTCTGTACTCTTTAGCTGAAGACATCTTATCAGATCATCTCAAGCAGCATGGCTTGGAATGTTCCCTCTTCCTCAGAAAGGACGAGTCAGTATTATCCTTCACTCGCATCCAACATCAGGTGACTCCTCCATTACCTGGGACTGCTGAACCCAAGTCAGCTAAAGGCTTTATCCCTCTGCAAATGTGTGGCACAAAACCTGCTTATGGGACACAGTTTAACATTTCAGATAATTCTTCCAGTTCTGCCAAGTGTGTTCTCACTATTTTTATACTTTATATCCACAGTGCTGCATAATGTTGCTTATAAAGACACTAAAAAGGACTGGCTACAGTACTGTCCTGCAACACCAAAATGTTTATCATCATTCCATGTGAAAGGATGCACTTAATAGTCTTCTAAGTTCTACTGCCTAGCTATTGTTTTATCTTTGCTAACACCCTACATATAATCTGTTCACTAGCCATTTATGCTTAACTGTGTCCAATGCCCTGATGAAGCCTAAATATGCCATTACCCAATACAGACTGAATGCCCTGGTTACCAGGTTAAGTCCTGAACCTGTGTTTTAAAGTATCACAAAATCTTTTCTTTTATAACTGATTCCATAATTTTCCCTACAACAGAGATCTCTCCTCCACCTTGCTCAATGCTGTAGAGGGAAATCACATCTGCCATTTTTGGTCATTCAGAACCTAGCAACCTCCCATGATTTACTTAAAAGACTAAGAAGTGGTATTACCAATTATCTGTGACTTCTAAGAACAATCCTACTAGACCCTATTACCTTGTGCATCTTTAGTTTTTCAAGCTCTTTCAAGCTTCACCTGTTAGGGACTGGGATTAAACCACTTACCTTAGACAGTAATACCAAGTGGTTAAGTTAAATATGTTTCCTCAACTTTTGCAATATTAAGCAAATGATTCATACAGCAATCATATTTTCTCTATCCCTTGTTTTTTTAAACCTTATTTATCCAAGATTTTCTCTTCTTTTATGTTAGAGTTGTCTCTCTTTTCCTGTAATTGAGCTTTGCATTTTGGACCAACTGACACATTTTTCTTCAGTATTTATTATTTATTTGTTAATCAAATTAAAAACACAAGGCATAAGTGTTTTTTTTTTCAGAAGAAAATCATGTTTGTAGTTTTCCCATCTTATCTATTTTCTTGCCACATGATTAGTCTTGTACCTACATTCCTTCAAATGTTGTCAAATGTCTGTGCAACACTGTTTGACTAAATGACTTACACATGGTCAGACAGCAAGCAAATGGAGACTGAGGGACTCAAACTCAGGACTACAAGATGAAGCTTCTAAATAACTCATAACCTTAATCCTCTGTACTAAATTGTCATACTGTTTTTTTTTTTTAAGAAACATCTTTATTAAGTTATCACTTATGACATAGGCAATCATACATTTATATACATGAAAACAAACCATATTAACATATTTTCAGTTGCAAGTTGCAAATGTTAAACTGTCATACGGTTGACAAACATCCATGTCTTCTTGCTCTCACATTTCCTTATGCTTTCTAAATGTTGTATCTTCTCTCACTTTCAGTAACCTCACCTGAAAATCACAATGACTTCAAACTCATCTTTTTAGCTCTGCTAATTAGCTTTGTACAAAGACTTACAGTCTACAAAAATATGAGGGAGACAGCACAAATCTATGGCTCAGGTTGTCTGAAAATATGTTATAACATGCATCTTAAAGGTACTTCATGACTTAATAAGCTTGAGAAACCAGTAAAATGGAAGTCTCACTCTCTATCAGTGTCCAGCAAAGGAACCTACGTTGCCTCAGATTCCTTTTACCAGATCCTCTGCAACCATCTTTGTGCTTAGGTGCAGTAGCGTAGCTAGGGTTGGGTGAAATGGGCAGCCACACTGGGGGAAGGTGCTGGTGGGGCACAATCAGGATATGCTGATCAATTGGTTGTACAATACCGTACAATACAATTCCTGTATCATTATTTATTGCTTTTCTGGTCTGGACTGCAGTACTGACACACTTCATGTGTAGTATTAAGGGACATGCTACACTTTTAAAAGCAGATGTCACCCTTTTCTTGCTCTTCTCAACTTGGAGTTGAGGGCTACAAAAACAAAATTTGGCTTCTGAATCTCAAGAGTGACAGCCAAATCATAACAGACACTTTTTTTGCTCCTCAACTTGTAACTGAGGGTAGTAGATTGGGGAACAGCAGCAGGTGTTAGATGAGCCAGCTACAGGTCTCCATGGGTGGAGTATCAGAAGTAGCATTTGTAACCAATACAAACTAGGAACAGGGCTGGCATGCAACGGTGGGCTTCATATTAGAAGTGGAAACACAGCATGAGAGGTCATTGTTAATATTACATCTAGAATCAAGGTCAGTTGCTGAAGCCTTATCTTACGCACCTTTCAGATATCAACCACCATGCATTTAAACAGATGTTTAAAGTCTGGCATAGAGTGAGAAAGAATGGCCAAACGGCAGCATACAGGGCTTGGGTAAACTGACAAAATCTTCAAAAGTGACTGGCTAGCTACTTAGGGAAAGGTGAATGATGTCAATCCCTTAAGTCCAAGATCATGTCCACAGATGTGACAGGGGCTTGCAGACCTATTTGTCACTTACCAGGGGGACCTAAGCTAACTTGGGTAATTTATGGGAGGCACATCATGAATTTGTGGCCTTGTTCCCAACAGCAAATCTGAGGAGGTAATTTCCTACTCAGTCTCGGGCCTGCCAGAGGTGAAGCCTGAGGCAATAACCACTCATGACAGGATGACAACCGAGATGAGGAAGCAAAACGTTATGCCACCAGAAAAGGGGAGTTCAGAGAGGAGCCAGAATTACAAAATCTAGGCCTGATACTATCCTCCATCTTCTGTCATTTGTGTTCCTGCATGAGACTCCTGAACAAATGTCTGGTCTCTTCTCTGAGTGGCATCCATTAATGGCAGGCAACAGGCACTTAGTATCATGACAGGTTATATGGTAAAACACCTCTGACAAAAACAATCCAACTCCATGATGCATTACTAGGCAGAACAGTCAGCATCTGTTGGGGGGGGGGGGTAATAACTCACTGTTTGCAGACCATAGCCAAACGTGTAGGGTATATGCTTCTTGGAGATACAATATGGGAACTTTATAGACATGTAAGAAAAAAAATTGAAATATAGCATCAATTAAACAAACTGGGAACCACAGAGTGGACTATACCTATAATTTCCATCATTAGAAAGCAGTAGATGAACTAGAGAGGAAGTGGCCCCAACAATATGGAGATTCAATATTTTCAGAAGATCCACGGCAGAAGGTTCTAGATCCTGAGGTAAGATCTATGAATATACGATACAGTATAGGAAGTTCTTTCTGCTCATCTTTCCTTAAGCAGTATTACCACAAAATCCATCAATATCATCCAAAAATGCTTGGGATAAAAGAAAAACAGGAAAGGGTCTGATGGTAAGATCAAAAGTTATATCAAGTTTTCTATGGACAGACTAAGTAAACCAACAGCATTTTGCCACCAATAAAATGAAGGCAGGGAATGTCTTTATTTGCTTAGGATGTGTATTAAAAAAATTCTGTACTCAGTACCTTTTGCATCCCAATATTTTTGAAAACTCTTTTCACGAAAGCACTAGCACTATTTAAGACTACATACAGAAATGTAGTCTCAAGGGTGTAACAGACATTAATTAAACGGTCTACATAGCTAAAAAGTTTATGTTTTCAGTGACAAGCCCAAATAGCTCTATTTTCTGTATTCACTTGTGTAGCACAGTGGTCAATGAGAAATATACATTTGTATTCAGCAAGCGGAAAATTGCACAGGAAAAGGACTCAGTAAGGTCAGGAGAAAGTCATGGACAGTTTGGTCACCTATGTTTTTGGCTTCATAACCTAGGGAACAGTTATAACAAAACATGAATGTAGGAATTTGTAAAAATGTGTTATGTGTCTCTGGCTGTCGACAGGAATGATGGCATGTCTACAAATATTACTTCGGCAATACAAAGACCAAGTAATGTGTAGAAATACCAATTTGATACTGCTCTCCTTACCAAGTAAAACACGCCAGGGGCATAGTTAAGTCACTTGCTGACAGCACTTTACCACTGCCTGAGGAAACCCTCTGAGGCTCTGTAAAATTAACAAGGGAGACCTTTCGGCTACACAAATGCTCTGCTCAAATCATTTTCATGGTTATACCTTAATGAGTGTACAGAACAGAATGAATGGTATATGCCTTGGGTGTGAGCAGCAGGCAGGTAGACAGATATCCTCAAAACATGTAATCAAATTATTCCCACTTCAGGGTAACTGCAAATGAGCATCAGAACCTAAACAAACACCATCATTTGTCAAGCTTTACAGTTCAGCACCTCACACATTTCAGTTACAACTTTTAACAGCCTCCTCACCCAAAAAGAAGTGTGTGTTTGTTGAGGACTTATGGCACACAAAACAATGCTTCAATTGTACACACACAAACAAATTAAAATGGCAGATATGTACTGCTTAGCTCAGCTAATATGCCCACTTAGCTATCAGATAAGCTGCAGATTCAGCTAAATCAGCATTTCTCATAAGAACTGCCTTCTGATTATTCCATCCATTACTGAATTCAGTCATGGATTATGAAACTACAACCTGTCCATGAAGGCTAAATATAACTACACAACATCTTTTTTGTACGGAAAAAATATTAATTTCTCCTGAGCTGCCTGCCTTGAATTTTAAACACTGTTGGCTTATTCCCAAGCATCTGAACTTCTGAAATATGGAACCAAACCTGGTGTCTCTGTGTATTCTCTCAAAGTGCATAAACATTTATGCCATATCATCCCTTTATTTAATTACACATAATAAGCTCTTATAACCAGTCTCTGTATGGTGTATTGTGAACATCCTGTGACATTTTTCTTGCCCTTTTCTGGAAAATGAAGGCTGCACAAATACAGGCAGTTCTGTAGCAGGAATAATTTTTCCTGGTGTATTCCAGTATTGCACTGGTTCTCTTACACTTTTTCCTTATTTCATATCACCAGACAGTACTATCCCTAGGTCCCATTCTACCTCTACTATTGTTACTGTTCCCTCTCCAAAGGTGTACCCATTTTCTGGATTACCACTCGCATCTGTGCATCATTTTTCATTTCTCTCCAAACTTATGTTCCTCCAGTTTTGCTGAAACCCTTTCTTTCTTTCTACATCTTCTTCTATTAACCTTATTGCATATGTTTGTGATATCAGCAGAAAATCACTCCCTCTTCATTTGGCCCTTCTACAATATCACTTGCATTTTTAGTTACAAATGGTGTCCCAGGTCGGTACTCTACTTTGTAACATTCTTTCACCTCACTGAATTTGATTTACAGTTACCCTTTATGACCTTTTGTCGGAGGAACATCTTGTACATTAAGCCATCGTACAACCCACTCTTAATTTGTTCATTAACCTTTTGTGCAGCACCATGCAAACTGCTTTGCTCAAGTCTTAAATATTAAAAGTCTACAATGTTTCTCATCTAATGTCCCAATTACCCAGTCAAAGAACTCTAATAAATTTGTTACACATGATCTTCTTGGCAGTTTACCGCAGAAAATTAAGTCGGCAAACTGCTCAATCTCTATCTGCCTACTGTGTGACTGAGCAAGTCATTTTACCAGATAATGTCATAAGTTACTGCCGAAAAAAAGGTTCTTGTGCCTAATGAGTTTACCTAGCTAACAAACAAGCAAGAAGAAGAAAAAAACTTAAATAAATTTGTACTGACACTTGGGACCACTGTTCCAAGAGCCTCCAAACATCCAGCTTCATTTACTTCAGCAATAATTTCATTATTTTTAAAAAGGTCAAACTGACAGCTCAGTCCTTTTGAACTTTAGTCCTACTGCCACTTGTGAGAACAGGAAGTACATTTGCCCTTTTCTGGTATTCAAAAACCTTCCTTTGCTTATCTGAGTTGTTAACAAAAGGTTAGTGGCACTAGCAATTCTTGTCTTTAGTTAAAAATAGTACCTTTCTTCCTTGATTTGCTACAAAAAGGTTAATTAGTGACATTACAGCTCTCAAACAATTCTACAGTGAATCCTATCAGATCATACTGTCTAATCTACCTTTACTATCTAGAGGTTTTTCACAACACTGTAAAGAAATATACATCCTTACCCTAAGCATATCTAATTGGTGGATATGACAACCTGCACCTTATTCTGTGAAAACTGAGCAAAAATATTAATTCAGTAGTCCTGTTTTTCATCATTTTTTCTGGGCCTTTCTTTCTCCCTTCTGCCTGCTATCCATCAAACTTTTAAGTCTTATAGAGGCCCATTTGCTCCCTATATATCTGTCAGGAGGACAGCCTATATGGACCTAGCATAATCCGAGCAGACATTATGGGGCACTTATGCTGGCATCCTGGCAATCAAAAGCTTTTCTGTTACAGCCCTAACCACCTCCTCCAAGGTGGCATCAAATAAACATTCATGACCGCAGGTGCTGCCTAATGCTCCCTCAGTCCATGCACAAGTGCTCATGAGGTAATGAATAAACCATTACTTTCCTAGGCACCCACAGTGCATGCCTTCCCCACACCGGCTCCTGTGTTTGGTGTCTGTGAAACCTTTAACTCACATCACAGGACAGGCAACTCCCATTTTTCCTGCTAGCCTGTCAGTCACCTGAGCCACTAATAGAACCTGGTTTGTAGTTATGGTTTTATCCCTCTAAGCTACATTATTCATCCTTTGTCTCTCACTGCTACAAAACGTTTCATCTCATTTCTGACTGAAATGGCTCTCTGTTCTTCATTCTGCAGCTTTACATTCCTAAATGGTATTCCTGTATTATTTGGATAAGTAGTATAATTTATTGTATTAGAAAAGTATATTGTATACGCACATATATATTTTTTCATTTTTTTCTTTACAGCCGGTCTTAATAGTAATTCTAGCAGTTCTTAAAATGCATATACATGCATTTTTTAGTATGAGTACGTGTCTTTAATTTTTTTAACTGGGTTTGGGTGTCACATGACTTTATTATTTAAGAAGGGTCTTTAAACATGGATTGCGTCTGATGAAGTTTTAATGGATTTAAAACGAAAGCGCTAACATCATATTAAAGCAGTTTGGATTTTATTGGCGGCTTTGCTTTGGTCCTTTTGGCTCGGCTTCGCTTTTGTGATTATTTAAACTGATCCCAAAAGCAGAGTGCTTGTATTTCTTTTGTGGCAAATTTGATGTGGGTTTAAAACAGAGACGGATTATGGTCAAATGGGAACCTGGGCAAGGTAAAGGAATGGGGTCCCCCAGCACATCCCCGCCCCCAAGCAGCCATTCCAGCATCCCACTACTTGACTATTTCTCCCCAGTTACCATCAACACTGTTCAAAACCTGACAGTGTTCATGCTATTTTGTTCTTTACTTCTGCAATGATTACATATATTTGGATTTAATTTAAAACTTTTATTTCAAATTTTATACACAAACACCATTAGACATTTTCTAAACAAAACAATACATTCTCACAATAAAAACAGACTTCGCATTAACAGTAAACTTCTCTGCCCTTGAAACTCACATTCATTAAAACCCACATTCAGTGAAAATGCATTTGGCCACTGGTGGATTAAGTTAGCTGTTGTCCACTAACCTACAGCATAACGTTAGTTTAAAAAATTCATGTTCCATGTTTCAAAAAATTGCAAGCTCTGCTCCAGTTTAAATGTGCGTGCATCACACTAAAGATGCATGCACAAATGCTATTAAGGACACACACTGAATGCGTCCTTAATGAAGAAATGTAACGCATGCAGAATGCGTTCTTAAAAAGTTTAAGTTTGTGGCCTCCCTCCCTGGCTAGTGGGTCCTACTCAACTGCCTTGGTTGCCCAGTGCTGGATCCCACTCTGGTTTAGGGTGTTTATTTATTATTTTGAATGGTATTGTGTTTTCAGGATTTTTAGGCGTTGACATTAGTAAGTTTCAGTGTTTTATGCATCACAATTTTGTTGCATCAGGATTATTAAATGTACTCATATATGTACAGTCTTAGTATGCATTTACTCATGTTAGTCTTTCTTCCTTACAATCTCATGCAAAGTAGCCTTTGTGCATTTATTTAGGTTAGACTATTTTATTCCTATTTCTACTCATAATAGGAACAAGAAATCAATTCCACTACCAAACCAGTAGCCATCAAATCATGAAGGAGCATCAAGAATATGCCACAGTGACTTAGTTGTATAGATACCCTGAACATCTGAATATTGGGTATATAAATTAAAGCTATAGCAGCCACACTTCAACAGCTGTTAAATTTTCCACCACATTTATCTAAATCTTTTGCAATTAGTAAAACTGCTAAGGGAATGCATTTTCTATTAGGTGTTAGGGACAGGAAAATTGTAGCAGAATCTTTTATGAACATTACATAAATCTCAGCTATACAAATGTGCTTTATACGTTCTGCTAACCCTTGCTGGTGCTGCTGGATGTGCTCCAAGGTTCTGACTAATATCTTTGTGGGCATCCTCATAGGTATCAAAGTGGTACAACTGTCACTTTGACTCTTGGAGCCGTATTATGATTATTATTAGATGAGGAAGGATTCCCTGTAAGTTAATTAAGCATTCTCCCATCTAGATTAAAATGTCTACACTGGATGTATCTGCTAGTGGTGAACTCAAAGACTATGAGGAAGTATCCTCAAATGCAAAACCTACAAAAGGAGAAAAGGATTTGGGTCACGTAGAAATCTTTCTCATCATCAAATCAGAAGGGCAAAATGCTTCTCTTTCTTATCTTAGGGATTATCATTGCTACTAACAAAGGTTTACATCTTTCATTTCTAAACATAGATGGATGTCAGTCCAGGGATCCTTGTTGCAGTCTTAAAGATTCATGGACTATGTTAAAATATCCCCTGAAAAATACATTATAGTCAAAAATTGAAAGGCACAGAATGTAGACAAATTTAGATGAAAGCAGGGTGGGTAAATCTTCTTTAAACTCCCTTGCGAATGCTAGATTCATCCAACAAAAGGCATTCTGTATCCAGAGTAATCATTTCACCAGCAAAGATACTGAAGTAGGGATGTGCATCTGTGAATGTATGTCAAACTACCAAAAAATTAACATATCGAACACCAAGTGACTGAATACAAATCAAGGAATCACCAGCTTATTGGAAATTTCAAAATAAGTAAATAAAGAAAGGTTTTTTTGGACCCCCTGCATCCGCACCATCTGCTGATTATATATACTAACTCCAAGATACCAGTATACCTCAATCTTGCATAGAAAAAAGCTGTAAGGTGTGATAAGCAGACTTTCAATTAGCTGTACTGTATTTTTTCTATTCGACAAGTTAGCCTGTCAGTGAATTGTACGCCTTCCACACACACAAACACACACGTTTAGATATTATATATATATAAATATATATAATATAATGTGGAATACATGCATTTGGTCGCACGACCAAATGCCGAACTTCGGTTTTTCTGAACCAGAATGTCGAATTTCTAGGTGCAGAACAGTCGGAATGTCATAAAAAACTCCAAATTCAACATTCCCGACCACTCTACCACCTAAACAAGCGCTACCATGGGTCAAAAGGGGGGGGATGTTTTGCGTTTCGACATAATTGCATTCACAATTTTGCGAAGTCACTGCACTGCACATGTATACATATTGTGTAGCATTGATGTTTTGAAACAAACCTTTGATATTTTACATGGCAACCTGAGATCCCTGACTTTGAGAATCAGTCGGGAAGTGTTCTCTTTAAAAGTAACACCGGTGGACTTGCACTTTTTAAAATCTCTTTCTGCCTCCTTTGAAGATTCTGCTTTGTCAGTCCTAATAAGTATATCTCTGTTTCATGCCTTCTGTCAGCTTTCCTTATTTCCATTGTGTGTATAAGTGTCAAAAAAAAGAGGTAAATACTTTTATGTAGTATAGTTACAGAAATATATTTCACAAACACACTTTATGAAAATTTTACTTTTTTTATGCTGTCAAAAATGATGAAATGCTGAACTAGTGCAATCCACTGCACAAACAAAATGACTCCAACAATAGTAAAGAAGCTGCAGTACAGTACTGAGACAGAAAGAAGCAATGAAGATGCACGACACTGATTGCCTATATAAGCATGTCTGATGCACCTAAACAGATACCTTCCAGCATCTGTGATCATGGGAAAGAATGGCACAGATGATGAAAATGCAGTCAGAAAAAATGTGGATAGAAGGTGGGTAAACTCAAATGTTATGATTCTATGCCACAGAGACCCTCACTGAAGATGATCTGTATTTTACCATGTTACACACAGTAAACAACATGTAAAAATATATTTTGTCTGCAGCTGTATGTCAATAAACTGCGGGTAGTTAGCACAAAATAACTGAACACAGACTGCACTTAAGCATGCTGTAGGCCTGAAACAAAAGTTGCAAACTGCATTTCAGAATAATACAGATCGCCTACATTAAGCGAATGGTATTACTGCCTGAAGGGACTAGTACTTTTTTAAATTTCATTTTGGTTCCTTCACCTACCAGTGATCTGTCTGATTACCAATAGCTTGTCCACAGCAAGCCAATCACTGTGCCGTCATCTCACACACGCACACACACACAGTGATCAGGGGATTACATTCTAGCCTTTTCATGTCTGCTGCACAAAGCACTGCAGGAGGTGGTGTGTAACTCATACACCAACCAGATTGAACAAGGAGAAGATGACAGTTAGTTGCTTATCTGGAGCCTGGATTCACCAAATCACAAGTCATTACACCACAGGTACCAATATGATTCCATCATAGTCTATGTAGGTGTAAATGACCTGAGCTGTACCTCCCTGGTCTATATGAAGACAGACATTATGGAGCACTCAGAATGTATGTCACAAGATAGTATTCCCCTAACACTGAGCAGTATTTTACTATCACTGAAGATGATGACACAATATGAGCAAAAGATGATTATTTTAACAATCTGTCTTTCTGGTGCCATTCTAACGGGATCCAGTATTTGTCAGCATAGGAGGGCATAGTTAGCAGACCATGTTGCTTTGCCAAGGATGGTCTGTACCTTTCCCCTCCAGGCTTTCGAATACTTGCTATAACTTTATCCAGCCCGATAGTGTCCTTTTAGGCAATGCCAAACTGACAAACCTACCAACATTGCAAAATCAATTCAACTGAACCTCAAATTGTTACTGCTTAATGCCAGAAGCCTAAATAAAAATATTAAACTCCTTCCAAGCTCTCCTCACACTCGAGAATATAGACATCTGTGCAGTCACCAACACATGGTTTAAAGCGGCAGACAGTACCCCAGCAGTGCAAGGTTTCATTGCCTTCCATACTTTTGGACGAGTAGCTGCACAGACGAGGGCTAAAGGTGGTGTCTTGGCATACATCAATAACAAGCATACTTTTAGGTTAGTCAAACAGGCTGATGTGCTGGAATTTATCCACATGCAGATCATCACAGACAAAATCCCGTACCATATCCTAGCCAGCTATACATCACCCCCCCCCCCCCATCATGTCCCAAGCAACTTGGACCTACTGGAAACACTTACCTTCCAACCTAACATCCTACTCATAGTAGACTTTAATTACCCCTTTATACACTGCAAATCCTACATGTCCTCAGATCTACAGATAAAGAGATTGCTGGACTTGGTAAATACAAACACCACACCATTGACCAAATAGTGAATACATTCACTAGAGGCAACAACATACTCACAAATATGGGAGAATGCTGCACCCTCTCCCCAATGTCTCATCCTCCCTGGTAATGTCTGACCATAAAGCTGTCTCTTTTGAATCAAAATCAGTTCCATAAACCCCAGCAAAATCAGTAAAAGGAACTACTTCAAGACAAACTACTGGTTATTAAAGGACTGTTTGTCAAAATTCAATGCCCCTCCAAACCCTGAGAACACAGCAGCATACAATTAACTGCTCTCAGAGACTATGTATAACCATGCCAATGGTTGCATAGAGGCTGCTGTACCTACCAGATGTGAGCCTTCAACAAGAAACAAATTGTCCTGGTGGTATTCTAAATGAAACAGGGTATACAACAAAAGGGAACAAAAAGTTGTGGCAGACAAAAACTAAACAGGCAGCTAAGAGGGCTAATTCGGTCAAACAAAGTCAATTTTGAGGCAAAGATAGCCCCCCCCCCCCAATGTTAAAGATAACCATAAGGCCTCCTTCAGCTATGTCAGAAACTTCAAGGGCAGCACAAAGCAATATGCAAACTGGTGGTTAATGGTGGCACATTCAACAAGCCTGGCAATATAGCAAACCTGTTAGTGGACAACTTTACCCTCTCACCCCACAACCATCCCAATAAAATTACCCTCAAAACATAACCCCTCCAATTATAACAAGGGAATATGTACTGGCTGCACTCATTAAAGCCAACAACACTGCCTCAACAGACCTCGATAATATGCCAGGACCCCAGGAGCCAATATTTAAATATAGTCTTAAAACAGGCTTTGTGTCATGAGAATGGAGTCATCCCACTTCATAAAGGAGGACCTTCAACAGACCCGGGAAACTACAGACCCATTAGTCTGGTAAATCTTATTTGCAAAGTCATGGAAAGTATTATCATGTAAATTATCATAAAGAACATAGGAGACCTCCAGACACTGGATCCATCCCAGTTTGGCTGCTTACTGAACCTAGTGGACTTCTTTGAAAAGGTCACTAAAGCAATGGGTGAGGGGGGAATGGTGCATAATGCCTACCTAGATCTGGCTAAAGCATTTTATAAAATACCCCACTCAGGCATTGTCAACAAACTTATGCAACTAGGCAAAAATCCCTTTATAACACACTGAATAGCTAGCTGGCTCACATACAGGACCCAAGAGGTCAGGATTAGGGATGCCACCTCCACAAAGAGGCCAGTCACCAGCGGAGCCCTTCAGGGCTCTGTGCTGGGCCCACTCCTTTTTGGCATCTACTTCTCAGAGGTCAAAGTCCTCTGGCTGACCAAGTTCACAGATGATTGTAAACTGGGAGTAGTCACTGAATCCTCCCCAAGATGGGAACACACTTCAGGAAGGTCTAACACAGACAAACACCTGGTGCTAAAGCCATGGCTTAAATCTCAATGCCAAAAATGCACTACAGTACCTTTTGGGAAGTCAGCCACTGCAGGTAACTAAGTCATCAATAAAACATCCCTAAAAATTGATTCACTAGTCAGGGATATGGGTACTCACGTAGATAGTAATTTAGCCTTACACCAACAAGAAAACCCTTCTATGTTACTCAAATTATAAGTCAGAGCATAGCATTTAGGTCCAGAGAGGTCACTGTAACATAGCAATCGGCCCTCATCAGACCCATTGTAGAGTATAATACCCCCTTTAGTATGTACTTGACCAGACACATGAAGCAACTGGAACATAGACAACGTTTCCTTCAAAAGAATACAGGGAGCAAATATAATGTCCCATAATGATTGATTCAAAGCCTTGTCTCTTTATTCAGTATCATACAGACTTCTGAAAGGTGATCTTTGCCTGGCATACAAATCATCCCTGTACCCTGTTTTGATGAACCTTTTGCAAATACACAAAACAAACAGCATCAGAACTACAATATCAAAATACTTACATTGTGCTTGTACACTAAAAAGGCATGTTGGTGAGGCAGATATGCTTCTCAGAGAATTCCTATTAATCTCCGTGAAGCATAGTTCCTCCCTAACCCTATTTAAGAGCAACTTGTTCCAATGGATGGGTAATAAGAAATTTACCACTGATATGGCACATATGTTTGTGATGGACAAAGGCAGTCAGTAGATCACCAAATATAAATCAAATTAACAGATCACATTTGGGTTGCATGGCTAGGCTTATAAGAGCCCTAGCAGTCATTAGCCCAGTATATACCTGTGAACCTATAAACATGGGGATGACACTACCTTTCATAAGTGATGCAGCCCATCAAGCAGACAGTTCCTGCCTTGTCTCTGACCACCACAGGCAATTCAATAAAGAGTGTTGTGTCCTTAAACATATGTCATACCCATTCCCATGAAAAGCAAACATATTGTGTTTCTTCATTCCTTTCCCTCTTCAGCCAGCTCCTCCAGCACCTAGGCAGCTAATTAAACCCAGGTCAGCAGTGTCATGGTCAGGGCTCCTTCCTCTTGCTGTCACTGCAAAGGAGCAAGTATGTGAATAATAAATAAAGAGCAGGGACTGAATTCTAATGAGCTACAGTTATTAAATAAACAGTGAACATTGCAGGCAATATGCAGTGTGTGTGAATGGCAGGTCTGCAGGATGCAGAGAGTACCAGCAGAGCATGGACTGAATTTAAATGAACTACAACTATTAAAAAGTGAATACTGCAGTCAACATGCAGTGTGTGAGAATGACAGTTCTGCACGATGCACAGAGTAGCAACAGAGCAAAGACTGAATTCAAATTACACGAACAGTAAAAAGTCCACAGAAAAATTCTGAATAAATTCTGAAAGGAACTAGAAAAATCATACTTCTCTAGAAACGATTGATCACCTCAACATCCATAATATTCCTTCTCACCAGAGCATTTTTGGAATGACCCACAACATGGCTATTGGTAGATCTACTAATGTTTTAAACAAGGGTCAGACAGCTAATGTGTACAGCTTGTGAAAATGGTAAATCCCACATTGTTTCTTGAAGGGTTGGGAATGTTGGGTCTTCAGCATGACATAGTCAAATTAGTTTTATCTAATATAAAAATATTTGTTAAAAGTAATATCAGAAAAAAATCAAGGACACCTTGGAAAAAAATATGAAGAAAACTCAAGTGTCAGCAAGTGCATCTGGGATGTAGCCTGGAAGACTCGGTTTAAACACGGATCAACAGAGGAAAGTGGGCCTAGAATGTCAGATTATACTTATAATAATTAAAAAGCCTGTGGTACGTTCTGACACCCTAACTGTAGAAGGATGAGATGTTTGTTCCAGTACTGATTACTAGGATTGCACTAGAGATCTCAGACAGCCTACTGGAGAAGGGAGAAGCAATGACCAATTCTCCACCTAGTATCTCTAAACAGCAGGTCTTAACTGCTCTCCCCAAGGCCAAAAACACAGCCTCTATGGGACCTGATAACATCCCAGGCTGCATTCTCAATGGTTTAAAACAGGAGTTAGCAACACCATTGGGTACTCTCTTCAACCACAGCCTAAGTACTGGTTTTGTCCCTGTTGAATGGAAAACATCTAACGTCATCCCCTTGCACGGGGGGGGGGGGGGGGTGCATCTACTGACCTTGGGAACTATAGACAGCCTAACCAGCCTTATCCGCAACGCCATAGAGAGAATCATCACGGACCTTTCTAACAAGGATATAGGAGACCTTCAAACACTTGACCCGACCCAGTTTGGTTTTGTTAAAGGGAGATCCTGCCTGTTGAATCTGGTGGACTTCTTAGAGACTGTCACCAAAACCCTGGATGAAGGCAAATCTGTGTATATGGCCTACCTAAACTTGGCCAAGGTCTTTGACACAATCCCTGACTCAGGCATCACTGAAAAACTCACCAAGCTGGGGGTCAACCCATATACTGTTAAGGTGGGTTGCAAACTGGCTCACTGACAGAACACAAAAATCAAAACAGGGGACTCCACCTCCACCAGCAGACCCATTACCAATGGTATTCCATGGGGATTGGTGCTGGGTGCCCTACTGTTTGGAATCTACTTCTTAGAAGTACATGCAAAAACAAAAGGTCTGGGGCTAAAAAAGGAAACTCGAGGCATCTTTAGATGCAGAATAATTTAGAGGTTGGGGGAAGCAAGGTGAGACTTGTAATTACTTGTACTTGCAGTATGCACCACAGCATTATACAAAGCCCAAGAAAGGTATCTGAAACTCTAAAGAATGAAATTTTAAATACACCTGATGCAGATAACTGATCGTGTAACCCAGACACAGATGTTCAGACATCATTTAGGTCCCAAGTTACCATACAACTTCCCTAGGGGATAAAAGGTATCTGCCTCTGAAAACTGGAACTTCCACAAAAGCAAAAAAAGGATTCTGTCTTCTTGCTGATATCCAAAATGTAAAACCTTGTCCTTTTAAATAAACAAGCAAGCAGAATTCTGTGCACATATTGGATGCTGTTAATGTGACTCATGCTTCAGGATGTTTGAATATTGATGCAGATACATATGGTACAGATGGGTCTACTTTTAAAGCTCGAGATTTCAAAACTTTGACTTTCTTATGGTTGAGACCATAAGATCGAAGTTTTGAAACTTCGAAAAAAATTTTTTTAGGCTTTTACAGGGGGACAAGCCTCCCTGCACCCCCCACAACCCCTGCTAATTAAATATACCAACTCCAAGATCGCACTAGAGAGGACAATAGCAAATTTCCTGTTCCATGCTGTATGGCGATCTCCATTTAAACCGTTCAGAGTTTCAAAACTTCAATCTTATTGTCTCAACCATAAGAAATTCAAAATTTTTAAACTCTGATCTTTAAAAGTAGACCCAGTACAGACACATAAATATGGCCAGTGAGATTACACTACTTTTTGTGCAATGATGCAAAGCGTTATTACACCTATTAAAAGTATTTGAATGTAAGGAGACATTTCAGTTGTCAATCATAACAGCAGTACCCTAACTTGAGCCATAAATGAGTATAAAGGAGTAGATGGAGGTTCTGACCTTCTCATATGCTGGACATGACTGACACTGCATTCTCTACACATATATCCACTTTAATCTAGGTGGCTCTGCCAAGTCATGCCTGGCATTATATTAAGTCTCATGACCAGAAAGATGTTGAACTGGACATTAAGCTGTGGCTAGCCTGCACTTTGTCTGCAAACATTGACTGTGGAGACTAAGTGCGTGCAAGTGTTACAGTTTTATGAATGCACATAATTTCCATATACACAGTAGTACAGAGGACGCTGCCAGTGGTACTCTTCAGCTGAGACAGGGTCTGTGAATGTTACAGGGTTGTTTTTAAGCACTGCCTGTGGTTAGAATGGGATACGAGTCACTTCCCAGAGCAGAGAGAGACAGATGCACATGAGAAGAGGAGGAGAAAATGCATACTAGACTCTCCTGGACAAACAGATGGGCCTCATTATTAGAGAGCTAAAGGGTCTGGCTTGAGAACAAAAAGTTTGAAGTTTTGCATTTTCTGTTTTTTGCAAAGAGCTCTACATCTGTCAAACCCCATTCCTTCAAGCACATTCAGAATAGCTCTGAGTCTCCATCAATTGCTGAGATAAGCAATGGAGTTCATGGAGCTGGTGGATATTCCCTATGATGTAAGCTGACAGAAGGTCCTGTTCCTCAGGATCCACTGCCAGACCTTGCTCATCTTGGCAAATAAGGATCATGATGTAGCCCCCACTCCTTGCTTAATTAGGTAATACATTAGGATATTTTATAAGTGACAAGAACACAATGTTCTTTTGTTTGTGCCAGTGATGTTATGACAATGGCAAAATGAGCATGACTGTTTCTTCTTCTGTGAAAAATAATGTCTTCTTATTTTGTTGGAGGCAGTCCCAGACTGCTCTGTTTCTTTGCTATACGGGAGTTTAGGTGAAAGACTTAAAACAAATAGAATTATATGGTCAGTGCTCAGACCCCAATAACATACATAAGAGGTATTGATTATAATGAGCAAGTTTAACATCAAAAGAACCTTTAAAAATGTTTTGGTCATTTTACTATATATTCTAAATGGTGGACCATTCAATCATTCTTCAAAAAACCCACTTAATCCAGTTCAGAGTCCAAGTAGAACAGTCTATCCCAACGGACTAGGCACAAGGGAGTTAAATTAATGCTGAATGAGGTGGGAACCCATTGGCTTATACATTCACAGGCAATTTGGAAGACTGCATATTCATCTATGTAATGCTACTGAAATGTCGGGAGATGAGAGGAAAATGGAAAACATTACAAATACCCAAGTAGGCAGCCTGGCTGTGTGGTACAGAGGAGAGTTCTTAACTGTGACAAGGTATTGATTAGCAGCCTCTGCATTGCAAAAACCAAGAAAGGCGTGGGAGGTGTAAAGGGGTGTGGCCCACTTCCCTCTCCGGGGAAAGGTGGAGTTTGAATGCCCGTGGGGTAATTCCCTGGTAGAGACTAGGAAACTTGCCACATGTGCCTGGGGGGGGGGGGTACAGCATGGTAGCTTGGAGTTAACACCCCTTGTGAAGGTGACATGCAGCCTTCACTGTCAGCCCACTGCTTGGCCTCTATACCTTGTCAGGTGCATGCATTAGGACTGGAGAAACTAAGTAGAAAACTTCAAACCATCTTCATGGCCTGCAGAATCATGGCCCCTCACAGTCGACCCCTCACCCAAGTGATGGAGAATGAAGGGACTGAAAGGCCATGGAGGGGGCTATCATTGACAGACACCAGGAGAAAAAAAGTGTCAAAAAAAAAGAAAGAAAGAAAAGGAAAAAAATACAGACACAAAGGATACACAAGATCTGCACAGAAAACAACTCTGCCAAGAATCAAACTGGGTAACGAGCACTGTGTGGCAGCAATAATAACTGTAATACCACTGTGCCTCCTGCCGGGGGAAATTCTGAATAGCAAAATTAAAAAAAAAATCCAGTAGAGTAAATATGGGCCACCAGCTCAAATTTAAAAATAACCTGTGAACTACTAGTGAGCTGCCCAGCTTAGCAGGAAATGAGAGAGGAGGGAGAGGGCTAGCCTTCCTCATCAATGTGAATATTCAAATGTGGCTGAAGAGTGTGACATGCCAAAGAGAAGAGGAAAATCCCTAAGAAATCTGTATCAAACAATGGCTCACAGTGGATTAAAGATGGTTCTTTTAAATATTTATTCCTGACTTGGGCAGCCTGAAGATGACACACATTTCCTGAACCTCCATTCTAACTTTATACTTAATCTTCCATCCTTATCAGAAAGAGTAGGACTAGAATTAATAAGTGTTTAGCAGCAGAAGTATTAACTGAAGCTACAGTTGCTGGATCAGGTTAAGGTTTTTGAAGAATGCATAAAAATGTAAAAGTTTGAGAAAATTCATGCATCACATTTGCCATTTTTAGGGGCAGCTGGCTGAATTGCTGGGGAAAATTGCAGGCAGTAACATGCACATCCACCAAAGCTGACAGAACTGGAGGAATAGGCTAGTTCTTGAAAGTCTTTCTGTAACAGCTCATAGTATTTTATGAGGTACTGAGAAACTTCCGTGTTTGCCACAGGTGGGTCACTCTGCTTTGGTTAACTGCTAGTCTGCTGTGACTGCAATGGCTGTTTTGTTTAAATTTCTTTTTCTGGATGGAAGAGAAAGAGACCCCCCCCACACACACACACACACAGGGAGAGTCAAAAACTGGGCTCTCCTCAGAGTCTGAATCAGAAATCTGAGAACAAAAGCCAGTTTCTTTCCCTTCATCATCCTGTCCAGATTCAGAATATTGATCATCTTCAGGAAAAGAAAAATCCCTCTTTCATTTACCAGAAACTACTGTATAAGTAGGATCAATAGCCTGAATTAAATCCTGGGCCTGACCTAGTAAACTACTCCTGTCTAAGGATATTTGAGAAGTACATACATGCTTAGTTTTTCTGTTTATCTTTCACTGGAAAAATGGGACCTGCGTAGGATGTGGCTAACTCCTGGTATATAGTGGCTGTAGGTGTTACACCAGAGGATCTTGAGGTAAAGTACAACTAATGGCCACAGCAGAGTCAAACACCTGTGGCTGAGGCAAGCCGCCAGCCTGCTGTGATGGCAAAGGCTGTTTGCATAACTTGTTCTTTTTGTGACTGGAAGAAAGACTGATCATATGACAGACAGAGTGTTCCATATTCAAACCAAAATGGTGCCTCTTTCCTGACAAAAACGAGCAGCAAATGATGGTAAAAATTAGAAGTTTTTAAAAGTCACTATTTTCTTTGACAAACTCAGTAAAAAGCAGTTTAAAACACTTTGCCAGCCTCACAAAGTAAAATAAACACAATTTCTAAAAAAAAAAAAAATCCTGTTTTTCAGTTACTTTAAACATCTTTTAAACTGACAGAACAAAGAACACTCCTGTTTAAAAGTACAGTACAATCTTGTGACAGTCCCTTAAACACAAATTCCTAGCTTTAAACTAACTTTCCTGAAGATGAAAGTATTAATAATAAGCAAACATTATTAAATGACAGTTTTTTTCCCCAAAGGGAACTTATCTACCCAGCAAAGGAACACAGCACAAGTTGACCATCAATCCTCAAAAAGCCTCAGAGGAATGTACTCTTCAGTGGCAGTAAAGCTCTTATGGGCTTGGCATCCGAACTTGTCTTTTAGTCAAGCTCAGCTTGAGCTGATCAGTGTGATGAACATTCAGGCGGTAATTAATGAGTTCAGTTAAGTAACTGTACAAATGCAACACTTTGATTTCCGGCAAGGAAAACTGAATAAAATTAGCAAATATTGTTTAAATACCACTATAAAAGGCAGAAATCAACAAGTGGCAGTAACTGTATGAGAAATAACATGCTTTACTGATTCCTGGCTTTAAAATGAGGTCAAAATGCCACTTTTTAGCTTTTCTAACATATGTGCAGTGGTATCAGTTCTCTGAAGTCTTGTAACAAAGACATCAAAATCAAGCAAGCCTCAGTCATTGCAATACAGCTGGGGTACAAATTTAAACAAACCAATGAAAGAACAGCTTTTGGTTCCATGCAATAAACAGCAACTTATCCTCTCCCACACAATAACTACCACTGCCTCTCAGACTGCCCACACATTTAGCTAAAATATTGCTATAACGATAACCCCACACACTTGGCTAAAACTTTGCTGTAACAATAACCAAGTTATAAATGGTAACAATGGAGGGAAAACAGCAGATATAGCAATGGGAAACACAAACATTAATGAATTCAGTCAGTTGAATGTACAACACAAACAAAACACTTAAAATAAAATGAAATACAATGAGAAAAACTCGTTCACATACTACTAATATAGCAGAAACCGATACAGAAGGAAAAGAGTAGATTTAGCACAGGTACACAACACAGTAATTAATGCATTCAGTCAGGTTATTACACAAACATACTTCAATCTCCAACACAGAAAATAAAATAAAATGAGCAAAACCTTAATAAAAAAAAAATGGGAGAAATTAACAGGTGGCAATAAATGCAGGAGAAACAAACTACTTTCCTGATTTCTGTTTTTAAAATGAGGTCAAAATGCCACCTTTAGTGTTTCTCGTATGTCTGTATTAATATCAGTTCTCTAAAGTCTTGCAGCAAAGACTTCACAGGGTCTAAGTTGAAGCTAACCAAGCAGTGGTCAGACTACGAAACTGATTCTAACACCAAGTCAGTGGTAAGCATCTCTACATGGTACATCAAATGCAATGAATTGCCTTTATAGTGGAATTTAGAGACAACAGCCTGAACAAAAGATAAACCTTTACATATTCCTAATAAACTCTCTGTTGACAACTTAGATTTTACAGCCAGTGAAAATTAACCAGTTTGCACACAAAACTGATGAGGAAGTCAGTCAACTCTTGTATTAATTCCTTCACATTAATTAAGTGGTAGGTGGCAAATGAGAAAAATGGTGTGTGTGTGTGTGTGTGTGTGTGTGTATATATATATATATATATATATATATATATATATATATATACATATATATATATATATATATATATATATATATATATATATACACACACACAAATACATACACACATTTTTTACCTGCACCCATAATGTACTCAGTGGTGTGGATAGCCCCGCTAAAAGATCTGGCCTAGTAGAAAGTCAGCTTTAAATCCAACTGCCACCTCCTACAATCCTATCACACTCAGGGAGCTAACTATTGGATAACAGCTGAGGAACAGGACCAGTACATTCTCCTGAGAGTCACCAGTTGCAGGTGTTAAAGTGCTAGGGCATTTCACCATATAGAACTCTGGATGCATGTGTCTCCAATGTTCATTTTATTGCAGACAGACCTCATGTTTGAAAACAACTTTCTATATGGGAATAACACAGTATATATATATATGTGTGTGTTTTATTGTTGCCCCATTTTCTCCATGACTATCAAGCCTTTCTCCCCAAATGGTCCATATGTTCCACCCACCCCCATGCAGCCCACCCTAGGTACCAAGAGAGAGAAGGAAGAGCCAGGCATCATGGTTCTCTTTCAACATTGGTTAGGATACATATTTTTTCTACATACTCCTCTAACACCTCACCCTGTTGGCCAGAATATGCACTTTGGACTCCATGTTAAATGCATGCTCTCACATATCTGCAATTCCAGCTAGAGAGTATGCACACGCCTTGATAGGCTCATTCTTCTCATAGTCAGCCGTTGCAAGTGCTGAAATGCTAAGGCATTTTCCCGGGTGAAATTCTTTGATGTGGAACTGCTGACACCTTCCTCCCATGGATAGCAAGTTGGTATCAGCTGCTTATTCCCACCTCTCCCTGGCAGGCTCCTCCAGCTTCCAGGCTACTAGTCAAAGCCAGGTTATCTAGGACACAGTCATGGCCAAAACCACTTAACTGCTAAGCCTGTGACACTTGCACATTATATTACTGTACATATATAGTAACTGCCAGGCAAGCTGTTGCTGAGTTGAGGACATGGAATCAGCAGGTACCAGGGTAGTAGAAAAACAAGCAAGTAAGAGGAATTTTATGTTAGTCTTTGTCTGCTGAATGGCCACAGTTGTTGCATTAATGAATGAATGAATGAATGAAGAAAATTAATTCAGAACAAAATAATTGCCACACTGCAACCTAGTGGCCTTGCTGAAAATGCTTTGACAGTAAAACTAAAAATTTCTGAAAACAAATGCACCAAAATAAAACATTACTTACTGTTTGTAAGACTTGAAAATTTTCACTGCTAGATGCTGGATCTAAGTCTGGATCAACCCCAACCCTAGGGCAGAAAATGAGAAGAAAAAAGTTTTGAGTAAACTAAACGTCAACATGTTCATTTAGTATTTCTCTTCTGCTGTACATCCTCTAAGCTTAGTGTTTTTCTCAGACAACTGTATCCATCCACTTTCTTTAAATATAAAGAACAGTATACTGAGAGCCCTGCTCAACAGACGCAAGTCTGCAACGAAATTTGTCTGGAATTATCAAAAGTACTAACAACCTAATGAGAAACATTTCATTGACAGTACAGAAGCATTCTGATGAATTCATAGGCTTGCCTCTGTAGAGTGTTCTTTCACATCTTAAGGGCATCCATGCCCTATTTCAGAGAGTTTCCATCAAAATACATCAGTCTGTAGGTGGGTGCGAATAAGCAAATATAGGAATTAATGGTGCTGCAGATTACTGATTTCCTATGCAGCTAGCACCTAGACTGAAAGCTTGTTTTCCTTCAGTATAGCCTTCCTCTAAACTGAACAGTTTTCTTACAAAAACAAAAAGTGTCTGTTCTTTTTAAGCTATTGCAATGCAGATATGGGGTAAAGCTCCAAGGTACTTTAAACAGTTGGGCAGCAGCTACTGATGTAGTTTGCTGCAGCATGGTATTCTAATGACTCGAGTTTACTTCAGTTGTCATACTAAGTAAATGGGTCTGTGAAGAGTACATTTACTGTACCACAGGTAAGAGCACATACTGCACTAACATAATAATTACAGAAGAAGAAGAACAGAACTACATTAGTCACTGGACGAAGCATGGCAGACCAACTGCAGCACAAAAAGCATACTACTTTAAATGCCATGAGATTTACATGCCTGCACTGACATGGAGCAAAGTGACAACTTCCTTGTATTGTTGTCAAGTCATCTTCTAACAGACGTGAGTTTTACTGTGCCTGTAATTGTTTTCAAAGTACATGAATTTAAATACCTCAAGATTCACTGACATGGTGTAGTGAGCTAAACCTCGCCACAACAATAAATAGAACATACTGGAGGGATACATTCCTGTGTCACAGAGACTCCCCATGCTTTGGAACAAAATTCCTAACTACATTAGGCAGAGCCCCTCACAAACACTCTTCAAGAGAAGCCTTGATGAGTGGATGGGTAACAGAAAATACAACCCTGGGATCACTTCATTGGCTCTGCTTGACAGAGGCCCAGTTAATTACACAATCTGGCTAGGCTTGAAAATGCCCTCGGGCAGATAGCCTAGTACCCACCTATGAACCTATGGTACCTGAATTTCAGGTGTGGGTTTAACATTCATACTCGTGCCAAAAACCTTAGATGCGGCAAATACTTCATTCTGAAAGGCCTTTTATGTTCAAGACTCTTCAGAAGTTAGTTCAGTAGAGAGATGCTTGATTCTAAGAACATCTCCAGGGTCCTGACACCAAGCAGCAGTGTCAGCAGGTGTTCTTTGGATGATACGTGACAGACTTTCATGATGGTATTCTGAAATAACAGATGTTGCCTGTATATTACAGACTGCAACCTGGAAAGGTTGTTCTTATGACAGTTCTTAGTACAAATCATTACAAAATTATTTTTTACAGTAACCCATGATTTAGTGTACAGGAAAGAGAAAATACCACTTTTCCATTTAAATGAATCACCCTTCTGTGCACAGTTGTCATATTCTCCCTGCGTCCACATCTCAAGTTTCCTCTGACATACCAAAGATAAACACGTGACACAAATGGAAATCTCAACACTGCCCCTAACTGTCAGTGTATACCTCCTGTGATGGACTGGTGACATTGAATAATCATATGTTTGTTTTCGGTACTGTCTTTTCTACCTACATTGGTGCTCTCTCCTCAATTTTCTAGAGAATAACCAATAATTTTTGCAAAATTTCCTGCTGTAGTTACAAGCAGGATAACAAAATGTCATTTTACATTTTTAATCAAATCATTTATTAATGTGCTTAAGACCTAAGCACAGTGCAAATTAGTAGCATAAAAACTAATACAAAAATGCAGTAAAGCATGCTAAAATGAGTACAACAAATAACATGCAGTTCTCAATTCCTGGAAACTATGGTGCACCTTACGAAATAAACATCTTTTAAGGGACCTCTTGAAGCTGGTCAAACTGGGACACCCTCAAAGATGTCAGGATACTGCATAGTGCTTCCCACTAAAAAGGAGTCCGATAAAAAAGGCAAGGCAGCCAGATGTTCTTAAGTCACATCCTGTGAAAACCTAACAGTCCTATGAAAGCAAAGAAAAGTGACTGGAGTAGGTAATATTTAAGGTAAGAAAAACCCATATCGTGCAAAGTAAGGGAATCTTTGAAAGTATTTCAAGAGTAAATATATAAGAATGTGGAATCCATGCAAATTACAGAGACCAGGCATAATGCGAGTGCTTCAAGGAGCATCTGTAAGTAGCCCTGAAAAGTAATTTTTGGTCCACTGAAAATACTCCAGGTCAGTTAAGGGCAGTTCCACACAAAGGGTGTTAGAATAATCTAACTACAAAGAAAACAGTGCAAGTTTCACTACAGATAAACCTTCGTGCAGTAAAAGATGTTCAGTTTCGGTAACAGACCACAAACTGTTTTATCTAGGTAATGTCCCTCAAGAGTTTTACAAGTTCATCTAACTAATGACAATACCTGGTCTTTAAATGTCAGACAATCATGAGGGATCACAACAGGGTCATGCAGCCTGTTACTTCATAAACAAAAATTAAGGCTGAAAATGGACAGCCTCAGAGCTGTATAAATAGACACAGCCTTATTCTTTGGCAGGTTGAACTTTACAATAACTGTTTCTCGTGCACTTCAGGATGGATTACAGATTTGTCTTTAGTGATTCAAAAGCTGCTGTAAGCTCATGAGGAAAAGACGAAGTAAGCCTGGATAACAGTGTCACCTTCATACCTTAATCCTGTCTTCAAATGATAACCCTCACTGGCAGCATATACACATGCAATAACAGCCCAAAAATACAGCCAGCCCACTGAGAACTCTGAGCACAGGAAAGATGACAGGAAGTATTACTTTTGAATCCATATTCAGCAAGTGTCTTAAGAGGTAGGAGGCAAATCAATCAAGAATGGTGGATGAAATGTCACATAAGAAATGCAAAACACATCAACATGATACAATGACTATAACAAATGCTATGGGAAGCTCAGGGAAGACCCAAAGAGAATAGGAATGTTGATCTTTTGCAACACAAATGATCATTGCTAAACATAATGAGAGTTGTCTTGTATGCTTAAGTCTCTTGACTATTTTTACACATTTCACATACAAGCAACTGCCACAGGATTAGGGAACATTATCTTCATTCAGAAGCTGACTTATGTTTTCTTGGAGAAGACAATTTCCTACTCTCCCATATATAGCATTATTCATTAAGAGTTTCCGCAAAAGAAACACAACCCAGCAAGAACCCAAACAAAGGGAGCCTTCACTGACTGCTTCAGTGTTTAAACCAGGGGACATGAAAAATCATTTCTTCTCTCTAGCAGAATTGAAGGAAAGAAGATAATGAAGAAATATTTCTAATCATAATAACCCTCATCAAACCCTGTCATTAGAGAAGAAACCTCAAACATTCTGGGGACTGAAAGTGACACTTGGGCTGTTGATATTCATAGGTCAGGTGTTGGTACAATAGTAGTCTGTACAGTGACAGAACACAAGATGTTTGGTCAGCGTACATCAAAGACAGAAGTGGCCCCTAACAAGATGAAGAATGGATGCATGTATAACAGCAACAGAAACTTGAGGTAGATAGTGGCACTTCTGGTGACAGTTTCTACATTAGATATAAAGGAACCCACAACTGCCATGAGAGCCAATTTCTGCACAGAAAATATCTGGCAAGTGCCAGTTTAATAGCTAATCTAGCCAATGTTGTAATCTCTACTGCAATCACTTTTTTTTCAGTTACTGGAGCATTTAATTATATAAGCAGGGGACTCAGCACATGCATCAGCCACTGAAATGGGGGGGAAGGTATCAGCTACTCGCTAAGAAGTGAATTTTTAGCTTGCATTGCAGCTTGAATCACTATTCCCCTGACAAATATTCCATCCTGCACTTCAGTCAATGCACCCCTTTTCACCCCCTCATAGACAAACACTTCTCATCTTTCTCTTTTTCTAACACCATAGACCTCTCTACCCCCTCTCATGCATCTCCTGTATACCTAAGTTATAAACCTTCCAGATATATTAATTTGGAATAGACAGCCCACATAGAATAATCCTATAGCATGTTCTCTCAGGCATATGTTGTTACTACAGTCCTCCTGTATCCTACGAATATCTCCCCTCCAACATAACTTTAGAACTTACTTCATTATATCTCTTGAATGTTTTACTAACCTATACAATACTAAAATCTCCTGTTCTACAAAATTTTATAACTTACTTCATTATGTATCTTGAACTGTTTACAAACCTGTCTTTACTGAAATGTAATAACACTAAACTTCTTTACAATATTTTCCCTTCTACTGTATCAGCCATTTACTTCCTGCAAGATTTCAATGCTACATGAACTTAGAAATGTTGATGTAGATATTTAACTGCATATACATGTCTTGTAATTAAGTTTGTTTTCATGAGAAATGTAACTTGTTTTTCTAAGAACTGTCTGAAATTCCCTTATTAATATGCATGTACTGTGGTGGAGCTGCTCTCCCCGGGTCTCTGTTGAAAATGGGCTCTGCCCAATTGGCCTTTCCTGGTCAATCAACAAAGGCAGACAAACTAATAATTACATACATAAATCTCATCAGAACTTCAGGCAAGGGCTCCTTTGCTAATGAGGCTTGTCCAGGTGAAAATCTTACATCTGTTCCTTCAATTTAAGTTTTTATGTTTTTCTCTGTAGACACTCTGAGTTGCTTCAATTTTTTTTCTTTAGCACTAAACTCTTTTTTTTTTTTTTTTTTTTAACTTCCAGGCTGAAGCTTTGACAGTAAGGAAACTCCGAGTCATTCCTGATCAAAATAAAGTTATAGCAGGAGATTTCTTAGATGACTACACACTTATCAACAGGTTGATTACAAGTCTCCCAGTGGGAAAATTGAAATTGAGAAAAAGAGGCCAGTAAAGGCTAGTAATTTGGCTGGAATTCAACTACTAGCTAGTAATCACACTGCTTGGATGCCAACAAAGACTATACATTTGGATAAAGGAAGAGAACATCAACCAAAAATGGAGAAGAAAAAAAATCTGGCTGGAAATAATATTGCAGCTATTCAACAAAAAGCAGTTTAAATCTCTGCTTTGGTACAGGAAATGGCTTTCACTAATTTATAGGAACAAAATAAATAAAATGCACTCAGAGGTGCTTAAAATAAATGAAACACTGAAGGAATGTATCAAATCTAATAATATAAGACAGAAAAACAGAAGCAACGTTAACCAGAAACTCAGATGAACTAATGAAACTACTAAAAACAAGTGTTGGCATGAAGAAAAGGCTGGTTGAGCATGAGGCTTCTCAGTAACAGCCATTTCAAAAAACAGTACAAGATGGAGTACGTCAGCTTTGGAAAGAAGATGTCTTCCAGTAATTCAGAGGAAAAATAAATCTGATGCACTCTGTTTAAAATAAGTGAAACACTTGCTTGTTTAAGTTTTGCTTAAAAGTTAAACAACAGGCTAATACACTCAAGTGTACTAGCTTTTGATAGCATTTAGTCGAAAAACACAGCATTTATTGTATTTTCTGCCTATCTGAAAAAAAAACTTGTAAAAAACAAAAAAAATACTCTTGTTTTCCATACTTTCCTAATAGTTTGTTCCAGTGATCAGATTTTGCTGATCCCTGGGCTTTGTCTTGGTTCCTGTTTTCTCCATTTTCCTTGTTTGGTCAAGGGGTAGTTTCTTTACTCACTAGTGGGAGTAGGGAGTACTGAGCTGCCTGTTTGTCCTCAGAGGAGTGGTTTAAGGCAGTAACTTGTAGTTTATTGGCCATTTTGGGTCATTTCCTGTCTTTTCCAGCCCCCTGCTATAAAGCACGCTTTGGCGGGCTTTTCTGGCTATAGAGAACTCAGCACAGCTCCTCGTGGTGTCCAGCAGAGTTCCTAGAGCAGCAGAGACCAGAAAAGACAAACTTTCCAGATTCTAAGTATATTTTTCTGCATTTTCGACTTTTTAAGCCTTTCGATTGCTATTTCTGCCTGTTTTATTCTGCTATTACCTGTTTTTACTGTTTTTAATAGCTTGAATTGTTTATTGCACTTGCTTGTTTAAGTTTTGCTTAAAAGTTAAACAACCGGCTAATACACTCAAGTGTACTAGCTTTTGATAGCATTTAGTCGAAAAACACAGCATTTATTGTATTTTCTACCTATCTGAAAAAAAACTTGAAAAAAACAAAAAAAATACTCTTGTTTTCCATACTTTCCTAATAGTTTGTTCCAGTGATCAGATTTTGCTGATCCCTGGGCTTTGTCTTGGTTCCTGTTTTCTCCATTTTCCTTGTTTGGTCAAGGGGTAGTTTCTTTACTCACTAGTGGGAGTAGGGAGTACTGAGCTGCCTGTTTGTCCTCAGAGGAGTGGTTTAAGGCAGTAACTTGTAGTTTATTGGCCATTTTCGGTCATTTCCTGTTTTTTCTAGCCTCCTGCTATAAAGCACGCTTTGGCGGGCTTTTCTGGCTATAGAGAACTCAGCACAGCTCCTCGTGGTGTCCAGCAGAGTTCCTAGAGCAGCAGAGACCAGAAAAGACAAACTTTCCAGATTCTAAGTATTTTTTTCTGCATTTTCGACTTTTTAAGCCTTTCGATTGCTATTTCTGCCTGTTTTATTCTGCTATTACCTGTTTTTACTGTTTTTAATAGCTTGAATTGTTTATTGCACTTGCTTGTTTAAGTTTTGCTTAAAAGTTAAACAACAGGCTAATACACTCAAGTGTACTAGCTTTTGATAGCATTTAGTCGAAAAACACAGCATTTATTGTATTTTCTGCCTATCTGAAAAAAAAACTTGAAAAAAACAAAAAAAAAATACTCTTGTTTTCCATACTTTCCTAATAGTTTGTTCCAGTGATCAGATTTTGCTGATCCCTGGGCTTTGTCTTGGTTCCTGTTTTCTCCATTTTCCTTGTTTGGTCAGGGGTAGTTTCTTTACTCACTAGTGGGAGTAGGGAGTACTGAGCTGCCTGTTTGTCCTCAGAGGAGTGGTTTAAGGCAGTAACTTGTAGTTTATTGGCCATTTTGGGTCATTTCCTGTCTTTTCCAGCCCCCTGCTATAAAGCACGCTTTAGCGCGGAGTTGCCACTGTTGCACACTAGAGCAGCGCCGGTTAAACAGGTTTAAACTATTCGGGCTACCTAAAGTCCACTCTTCAAATTTTCCCTTAAAACTACCTTCCTAGAACTATACTACTGATCTAATCAGCGTATCCTATAACTAAAAAGATCATCTCTACTTGACTCCAAGTAGACTATTCTCTATCTGTTAAACCTAGCACTTGCTCCTACAGTACTTATTACCTTGCTCCGACACTCTTATAGATAGCACCCCAAAAAGGCAAACCCCCATTTCTCGGTCACCCACGTCCCCCGGAATCTCTTTTAAGGTTTTTTTGTCTAGTCCTTCTAGCATGTCGAGGGATCAGTTGCTAGTGTCCTCTCCTGCTTAGCTGGTGAACCTGGGAATATTGAGGCAATGTTACAATTGCCTCATGTACACAGACAACCCTCTCCTCCTCCCACAAAACACAAATACATGCGAGAGATGCAACTATACGGCCAAACTGGAGGCTGAGCTCTCTCAACATATGACTGGCAAGACCAGTCAGGAGGAAAAGGTTACCACACACACTATACACCCAGTCTCACATAGTACCATCTCAACCTCAAATCATACACATAAACACACAAAGACATACTCGGAGGCTCTGATCAAAAATCTACCAAAACAGCAGAGGCCACCAAAGCAGACACCCAAACAACCACCACCTCAGAACACAACACCTGCTACACATAGACCACACAGTCAGAGTGTCAAACAGTCACAGCCCTTAAGGCCAAACACAATGCCAGACACACTAGTCATTGGTGACTCCATAGTCAGACACACTGGCGTCCCGCTCACCAGACTGAGTAAGGAGAAGGTCACAGTAAGCTGCCTGTCGGGCGCTAGAATCCGCCACATAACGCATGCACTCAGGTCTCTCAACAGCAGGTACAAATACGACTCAGTCATTGTCCACGCTGGTGTAAACGACCTGAGACGTACCTCCTTGGACTACATGAAAAGAGACATTGAGGAGCTCTCTGATTATGTAGCCCAGGCAGGTATGACCCTGACCCTGAGCAGTATCCTACCTTCACCAAGAATGATGCCACAATACAGAGATAAGATGATCAGCTTTAACAATTGGCTTAAACTCTGGTGTCATTCAAAGGGGATCCAATGTCTGCCTGCCTGGGATGACATGCTGGACAAGCCACGCTGCTTCGCAAGGGACGGCTTGCACCTGTCACCCCTGGGATTCCGGATATTGGCAAAGGCTCTTGCCACCCCCATAGTGCCTTTTTTAGGCAAGGCTCAAATTCTAAACCTACCACCCTAGAACACAAAAAAGGAAAAAAACTAAGGGTAATGCTGCTCAATGCCAGAAGTCTAAATCTCAAAATGCATGCACTCGAGGCCCTTCTCAGTATGGAGAACATCGATGTCTGTGCTGTGACAGAAACCTGGTTCAAGGCTCCTGAGAGCACCCCAGCACTACAAGGTTTTACCTCATATCATGCGTTCCGGCCCCAAAATCCGGAAAACACCAAGAAAGGAGGGGGGGGTATCCATATTCATCAAGGACACCTACACCTCCAGACTGGTGGCAACGCACGATGCATCGGAAACCATCCAGGTGCAATTAACCATAGGCAAGACTGCTCTGCAAATTGTAGCATGTTACAGGCCTCCCTCACAAACTCAGGAACCTCACATGGCCTTCCTGCAAACACTAGAGGGGATAAATGTATCACCAAACACCATCATACTAGGTGACTTCAATTACCCTAATATAGACTGGGTACACTACTCAAGCCCAAACACCCTAGCCCAAAAGTTCCTGGAATTCATAAACTCAAATGCCATGGAACAACTAGTCACCATCCCCACAAGAGGAGAAAACATACTTGATCTCATCATCACGAACATGGGAGCACAACGTTCAACACCGGAAATATACCCCTCACTGGTGAGATCAGATCACAAAATAATCTCGCTGGAGGTCCTCATCCCACCCCCACCTGAAATAAAAAAGACCACAGTAAAAAACTTCTCGAAAGCCGACTTCACACTTCTAAAGACTAGTGTGGTCTCCTTTAAGGCCCCGAGCCGGCGGAAAACAGTACTCAAGCCGCTGAATCACTTACAAATGCCTTCTACCAGCACCTGCAGGACTGCATGGATAAGGCAATCCCAAGCAAAACAAAGACTCTTTGTACCAAAGGCAAGCGTCCAGTCTGGTGGACCCCAGCCATAAACAAACTCTACAACAAAAGGAGGAAGCTACTACAAGATAGAGCAAAATCCTTAAAAGGTAAGACACCCTTGATCACTATAAGTAAAAAACTAAGAGCTCTCATAAAATCATCCAAAGCAAATTTTGAGAGAAAAATAGCTAAAGACTCAAAAGACAATCATAAGGCCTTCTTTAGCTATGTTAGAAACCTGGGAGGAAACTCCCAGATATGCTCAGAGCTAGTTCAAAATGATGTGAAGATTACTGATCCTACAGACATTGCCAACATACTGGCTGACAGGTTCAGTGCAAACTCCACCCCCCCCCCAAAAGGAGAGATATCTATAACAACCCATTGCAGCCCCCCAACATCTCCAACGCCCAAGTGAGAACTGCTCTCTCCAAAGCAAAAAACACAGCATCCATGGGACCTGATGGTGTCCCCGGCTGTGTGCTCCACGAACTCAATGACGAATTAAACCCACAGCTAGGACAGCTGTTTAATCATAGTCTTACCTCTGGATATGTACCCAGGGAGTGGCGCACTGCAACTGTGGTCCCACTTCACAAAGGCGGTGCCTCCACCGACCCTGGAAATTACCGGCCCATTAGCTTGACAAGCCTTATCTGTAAAGCCATGGAGAGGATCATAATGGACCTCATAAATAAAGACATAGGGAATTTGCAGACTTTGGATCCATCCCAGTTTGGCTTTGTCAAAGGCAGATCATGCCTTCTAAACTTGGTTGACTTTTTCAAAACAGTCACCAAAGCCATTGATGAGGGAAAGGCAGTCCATACAGCCTACCTCGATCTGGCGAAGGCCTTCGATACAATACCCCACTCGGGTATCATTGAAAAACTCATCAGCTTAAATGTTAACCCATACATCACAAGATGGGTTGCAAACTGGCTGAGTGACAGAACCCACAGGGTCAGAGTTGCTGGCGCCATGTCAGACTCAAAGCCTGTCACAAGTGGTGTACCACAGGGCTCAGTCCTGGGCCCACTCTTGTTTGGCATCTACTTTTCCAAGTACAAGCAAACACAGGAGGGTTATGGCTGACAAAGTTTGCAGATGACTGCAAACTGGGCGCCATAGTAGAAAACACATCTGACACAGATATCCTTCAGAAGGGTCTCACAGAAACGGATAACTGGTGCCAGAGCCATGGCCTAAAGTTAAATGCCAAAAAATGCATAGTCATACCCTTCGGGAAAAACAAGGTTACCCCTAGCTACCAAATAGGTGGCAATCCACTGAGCACAGAAGAAGTTATCAGGGACCTGGGGACCCAAGTTGATAGTAGTCTGTCATTCGACACCCATGTAGCCAAAGTAGTTAGGAAGACCTACTACATTGCCCACCTTATCATGAAGGGATTCTCATCTAGATCAAGGGAGGTCATAGTCTCCCTATACTCATCACTCATCAGACCAATGATTGAGTACAATGCCCCATTCGGAATGTATCTAACCCGACACCTGCAGCAGCTTGAGAGGCCACAAAAATTCCTCACCAAAAGGATAAAGGGTCTCAAACATCTGTCCTATGCTGCCCGACTGAAAGAACTTCAACTCTATTCAGTCGCCACCTGCTCAGAGGTGACCTTTGCCTAACATATAAGGCCATGTCAAACCCAGATTTGATGAATATGCTTCACCTCAAAAAATCTAGATCCGTCAGAGCCACAAGGGCGGGAGACTTAAACCTTGACACGGCTATTAATAGGACGTGCTGGAGGGATAGATTCATCACCCAAAGACTCCCTATGCTGTGGAACAAAATCCCGGTATATGTGAGGCAGAGCACCTCGCTGGCCTTGTTCAAGAGAAATCTTGACCAATGGATGGGAGATCGCAGATATACCCCAGGGATTACCTCAGTGTCACTGCTCGACAGAGGCACAGCAAAATAATGGGTATAGTTCCCCATACTAAAGGGGTGGCGTAAGCCACAAAACTATGGGCTAGGCTTGTAAATGCCCTCGGGCAGATAGCCTAGTATGAACCTATGAACCTGAAGTCAAATAACAAAAAAGATTGGAAAAATAGAAGAAGATTTAACTAGCTATTCAGATGAACTGTAAAAATGCAAATATCAGAGGTTCAAATAGGAAACAAGGATGGCTGAGCATGAGGCTTCTCAAGAGAACTTTCCAAAAAATTGTAGTTAGAAAACAGAGTATGCAGAGAAAACCTGAGATTGTCTGCTGTACCACAGAAAGTGAAAGGAACAGAGACTGCATTCATTTTTATGAAATTACTAATAAGCAACTGAACTGGAGAGACAGGTATGTATCCCAGGGACTACCCCATCTATGGAACAGGCTCCACATGCATGTGAAGCAGAGCAGCTCCCTAACCCAATTCAACTGCAACTTGGAAAAATGGATGGGGAACAGGAAATGCATTCATGGTTTGACACCTATGTGTCGAATGGACACAAGCAACCTGTAAATGGCTCATCTCACAGGCCCCTGCTGGTAAATATTTCACCTCCCACACTCCTGCTTACACTTATCAATGGTATCAGAACTTGTAAGAGATTTGGGGTGCATGGCTAGGCTTAAAAAGGCCCTTGTGGTTGTTAGCCTAGTAAACACCAATGAACCGGTGTTCTACAACAGGATTTGTTAACTGAAAGGGTATTGTATTTATGCTCCAAATCTTGCCATGAGAAAGCAGCCAAGGCCTATTTTAGTAGAGATGCAATATTATCAGCAGAAAGAGTTGCTCCTGACACGCTTGTGGGGAAAGGGAAAATTCTTAAAAACTATGGACAGTAGAGCTTTTGTAGAAAACAAATATTCACTGTACATCAGACAGAAAAGAAGCAAGTATATCCCAACAATCAGGGAAAGTGGAGATGCAAGTAAGAGATTCAAGCTGCTGTACCCAGCTCTCTTCAGAATGTTTTTTACCTCCTAGAGGATCAAACACATTTTGGAAGCAGAACTGACTAAGGTGGAAAAAAATGTTTAGCCAAAATTAAGTGTGACCAGCAAGCAGAAAGGGATGCTACTTCTCACTCTATCAACAATAGTAAGGCACACACAGAGACTATGCCACTGAACCTTATTCTATTATTCCAAAGGAAAATGTTTTAGTGACAGAAAAAAAAACAGGTGCTGACTACAAGAACTGAAGTACCTTAACTTAAAACCGAGACTGGTGTTGGGAGATGGAAACAAGAAGAATACCAGCTATATCATGCAATTAATGAACAATGACAGATTATAATGCTTTGATCCTATTAGATATAGAAAAAGGCATGTAAAATGTGGCTTTACAAAAAGAAGAAGAGGCGGCTTAAGAAAGATTGTAATTCTGTCCACTGTGTTAAACTGGTGCATGGACTGTAAAGCATAAACCCAACTTTATGTCATTAGTGTTTTGAAAAGACAGCAAGTTTTGAAAGTAATTAAGTAAAGCAGTTCTTGTTCTTAACTGATGTTCTAGCCTCTCTTCCCAATCTTTTCTAACCTCCTCTGATTGATTCATACAGTTATCATGGAATATTTTATAGGCCTTACTAATTATCCCTTTTTTTAACAGGAGCAGTATAATGATGTGCATCTGTTCTAGATTCAACTAAAAACTACCAGAACAAGTCTTTCACTTAGGACTTCCCTATCCTTTTCTATTTGCTTACAACCTGATATCAATCCCTGGTTCGGACGTCAGTCTATAATATGAAGTCTGAATAACTTCTTGGCCTCGTCCCACTCAATTACATTTCCCTCTTTGGTTATTTGTCCCAATACCTCAATTACTTTGCCAGTTTTCTTTAGTACATTACAGTCTCTTTTCCGTATTCCTATTTGCAGTCATCCCCATTTGCAAATTCTCCTTTCACTATTCCTGTGTTGGCTTAGTGCTTAAAATATTATGTATGATTATTATTCTCTTTAAGGATCTGCATCCAAAATCCCACTGTCTCCTTAGTTCTTGAACTATCTCCCCATCATTCATCATCATCCTTTGCACTGTGTGTTAAGTGATAATTTAATAAAGGTGATAAAATATTTGTAAGAAAATGGATTTAACTTGCATGTTATGTTGCAAAGTAGTCTTGTATAGTGTGCAGTGAGGGGTATGTGCATCTTATCAGTGACAGCTGCATATTTTAAAGATACTAAAGTCAGTACTTTCTCTTAGTTGTACAGTATGCATGCTTTAAACTGTATCAAAGTAAGAACAGCTGGACAAAAATATTCCATAGTTAATGTTGTGATATTGAGCTGCTGGGCATACATAAATTTAATGATGACATCATAAGCAGAACTAAGACAATAACTTTCCCTGTTTTAACAGATATGGATATCTAGAATAATGTCTTTGGTTTAAGCTACAGACTTTTTAAGCAAATTGGCTTATAAAATAATAGGCATGGAACATCGTAGCCCGTATTGGTAAGATCATTAGCTTTTTTTTTTCATTAGCAAAGGCTTTCATTGGGAGATACTAAGTCTACAGGTGCAATCAATTAATCAAGAGAGAGGACTGAACAATGTGTTCTGAGTGAAATTTACAAACATTCTTTCATGCATCTGCAAAAACAGTAGCTGATTTTTCATTCCTGACTGTTTTTACTTGAAGATGAAAAGTCTGCAGGTGAAAGCAAATATTCTTGAGAAGTTTGGACTCTTATCTGCTATGTGAAGTGTATAAGGTACATTGTAATTAACATTTAAAGGTACAGCTAAATGCAGTTCTATGAAAAAAATAAACATAGCCTGAAACTGCAGGAAGAAAATAAATTATATAAGTAGTTACTTCCCCAGCAGCCTTAGTACTTTAATGCACTTAATATGAAAATGCACACTTTAGTTTGCTTATTTACAGTAGCCAATCCACTTTTTTCTTAGGGCTAGAAGTTAAGGCATTAAATCCTTGGATGTAATTGGAAAATGTTTTAAAATAATAACCAAATGCCTTATTATTGTCAAGTCATTTATGCCATCATTTCCTTTGTGTGTATGCATTTATATGGGATGTTTGTTTGCTTTTGCTTTGTATCGCCCCCAAAAGGCTCTGCCTAACCTCTAGGGGAATAAATGTTGGCTTGGTGGCAGTCAATGCAGTTTTATTTTATTATTTCCTTGTTCTTGGTTATTGTTTGATATGTTGAATAGTGTGGCTTCTAACTTAAATCAGACAAAATAGTTTCAAGGGGTGACTTGGATAATACACACTGCAGCATGGAAGAATTTACGGGTACTATGATGGTAAACATTGACATTTATATGTTGCTGTGGATTTTATAAATGAATTTTTTGAACTGAAAAAAGCACAATGTGGTGGTCTTTTTCATCTTTTGAATTTCTACAGAACGTTAACTTATCACATGAACATGCTGAGGTATTTAAATAACTAGAAAGCAACTTGCCAACTTAAACTAAAGTAAATTTTAATAAAGCTACTTTAAAAAGTAGTTAGAACTTGATATGTCACCACAAGCTCTGTGGCCTATGCCTTTTACCCACTTTGATTTAAGAGACCCAGAAGAAAAAAGGTTGTTGCTTAGATGGGTAGCTGCAGTACAATAATGTGCATTAGAGTGGGACTGAATTTTGATTGAGAGGTATTTCATGAAGCGGGCAAAAGCATATAAAATAAAGACTGCATGTGCAATTAAGAGATCAAGTCCATGTTTCTGAATGTTCTAATACTATGCAGTCATTGAACTGGAAGTTCACAGACTTTGAAAATAAGTTGACAGAGCATAAGAAAAAGAAGCCTATTCACAGACTCCAAGGATTATTTTGTAAATGGAGCCCTGATTTGGAAGAAAAATATGGGAACCAATAGAAGGAAAGGAAATAAATCCGGTGATCGCAGAGAGATGACAACATGGTGTTGTCATCTGTGGCATCCTCTTCCTCTTGGATTTCTTTACATCATGTAGACAAGACAAACAGCATGCCAGTCTCAAATTATTACTTTTACCACCTTAATTAAATTATCACTTAAGTTATTAGCAAACATACATTTGTATAAAAGAAAAAAAAAGTATTAAAATGTTCCCAACATATATTATACATCACATATGTTCTTTGGTATAACTATCATCAGTCTAATATTACATAAACTACTCAATTTCTGCCTTCGCTTAAACCTCACTCCTCCTCCAGAACATTATTCTGCATGTACCACTCCCACAATTTCCATTTATTTCTATGTAATTTGCTCCTACCTTTTTCTAAAGAACCTTTTTATCTCTTTTACAATACTCAATAGCAAAATCTCAGCTGATTTAGACTTTGATTTCCATTTTTGGTAATTTGTTTTTTTTGGGAGCCACCAGAATCAAACTTATCTAGGCAATTCAGATCCTGTGTCCCAGCTCAAAAGACTCAATCCCTTAATTACACCATTTGCTCACCCAATATGTCTGAGGAAAAATTATTTGGAGTCCACTTATGGTATAAAAATACCTACACAAAAAACTCCAAGCAAAATTCAAAGTCTTCTAGACTTTGTTGCATACTTGGGACCCATAAATAAGTCTTCTCATTGTTCCTTTGTAAATTACTTATCCGATCTCTCTTCAATCTCCTCCAAGATCTTCTGATTGAATCTTATAGTTATTGTGCAATATTTTACATGCTCTACTAATTATCCACTTTTTAACAGTAGCTTCTATTCTAGATTAAACTAAAAACTCTACCAGAGCAGGTCTTTCACTTATAATTTCCATATCTCTTTCTTTTTGACTATACTTTAATATCAATCCCTGGTATGGAGGGAAGGCAGTCTCCAACCTGCAGTCCAAACGTCTTCTTGGCCTCTTCCCTCTCTAGATAATTGTTCCCAATACCTTGGGTTCCTTTGCCAATTTTATCCAGTAATTTCAATCCTCCTCTTGCCTATTCTCTGTACTTCTAATTACAGTCATCCCTATCAGCAAAATCTTCTTTCTCCATGCTCATGTTGGCTTAGTTCTTAGAATACTTTCTGCTACTGTTTGAATAGAAAATATATATTTTATTTAATTTCTCCAAGTCTTTTAGTTTTTAATACCATGATGGGACTAGGCCCAAGTCCTAAGTCAAAGTATGATTAAAGTTCATGAAATTAGTACTGTTTCAATCTCTGAAGTTAGCCAGAAGTGCTCTTTGCAGCATCACAGTGTGCCCAGTAATGACCCCTTCTGCAATTCATATACAGTTATATGTATTAGTAACATATCCAAGTACAATTCTAAATTCTTTTTTTATAAGACCTGTTGCTCCTACTACTATTGGAACTGTCCGAGTATTCTTCCACATTGCCCTTGTTTCTGCCTGCAAATCCTGGTATTTTATGACTCTATGTCTTTCTGTACGTAAGGCACTGCAGTCAAGTGGATGTAACAATTTCAATGATCAATGCTACTTTTCTCTTCTTTTCATGGACTACTATATCTTGTTTTCTCTCATCTACTTTTTGAAGTGTTGGTAATGGATGATCCCATGTGATATAAACTTTATAATTTTCTATGATGCTTTGTGGCTCATGTTTCCAGTGTTTTTCAGCTACTTCAGTATTATAATGTTTGTACATTCCCCAATACAACAGTCTTGCCACACCATTATGCCTTTCAGTGTACAGTCCTTCTGCCATTACTACATTACAACCAGCAACAAGATGTGCAACTGTTTCCAATTCTATTTTACAAAACTTTTACTTTGTCCGTTTCTCCCACACACAAACATAGTCAACTAACTTGGACTACCAATATTACCCTTTCATCTTTTGGTTTAAATTCACCTCTCCTTAGCCATTCTTGCATTAGATCCTGATCAACATGAGGTTGTTCCAAGATTTTCTATACCTGCAACTATATTTATACATTTTCCACATTTCTTGCCTTCATATCTGATCCTTTACCTTATTTTCTTTATTCTGTTTTTTGGCACATTCAGTTCCTGCCTTATACCTTATTTTCTTTATTCTGTTTTTTGGCACATTCAGTTCCTGCCTTACTTTTATCTACTTCTGGTTTGATTTCCATTTCTGCTCGACGCTGACATGCTTCTGCTGAACTATGCAGAGAAGTCATCTTAGACTTATTCTCCTCATGTTTCAAAACTTTCACTATGTTTGGGTCTTGTGAAGTCAACAGATATGTATGCAGCCCCATGAGGGTCTACATTATAACACTGAAAGCGCATATGTGCGACTACATAAAAGTTGACACATAATGCACGAAACCTGAAAATAGTGAATGGCCACATAATCAAATTTTTCCCTAGGGAAAAAAACGTATGCGGCCGTTTGCTAAAAAATAATTTAACACCATAACAGGTGGGGGGCTCTGCCCTCCACTCCACCTAACTAAATATACCAACTCCGAGATCACACTATAGGGAAGGAAAAAGCAACTCCATGAAGTTGGCCAACTATCTCCTTGCCCTATGACATATTCATCGAATCGCTTAAATGCGATTCAATGAATATGTGTCGCTGTTTCCGTTTTCACTCAGAAGCCTTTTCATGCTTCTGATATAGACACATCCCATGATTGCAGATCTATACATGTAATCAACTTCAAGGAGGCCCATACCTCCTTCAGAACAGGTAAAATACAATACTGATATGCAATGATTTTTATAAATCATTTGATGAGCATGAAGCATCCTTCTTATTTTCCTGTCCAACCTATCCAACAGCTTCTGGGGCCAGTCAATCACTCCAAAATGTAAGAAAGGACAGGAAGAACTGGTTTATAACTTGGACTTTATTCCTAGATGTCAACAATGTTTTCAGTATTAAGTCTTCTAAAATATTTCTTCCCAAGTTTTATTCACATTTGTACATGTTTTGTTGATCCTTCATCAATTCCCAGACATTCATACAGTCCCTCTTGCTCAAGTTCTTTTATATTACATTCCTGTCCCAAACTGATGTTTTCTTGGTGCTGTAGCTTTCTTGCTTTAAAGGCTGCTTTTGCACATTTATCAAAACCAAATGACATTGTTATATCATCAGAAAAAGTTTTGATATCCTGCAGTTGTGCTTTCAGTTTCTCATTTGATGAACTATACAGTTTTAAATTGTCTACAAAAAGAAGATGAGAAGTCTACACTTTGTTGTTTTCTAGGAGCAAAATTCTAGCCATGACCTTATCTGTTAAGTAAACAACTTAAAGGATTAAGGGCAAGACAAAATAACAGTGGTGACAGAAATTCACCCTTGAATATCCCCTTTGAAATTTTATCCCTGGAATAAATTTGTCCATTATTATGGCTTAACTGCAAAGTGGTTTGCCACTGTTTCATGGTCGCTGTAATGCATTCGATCAGTGTTGGGTGTATCTTATACATTTTAAGCACTTGTTTATCCATGAAAATGGGATACTGTCAAATGCTTTTTTTATAGTCTAACCATGCCATACTCTGATTCTTCCCCTTTTAACAGTTCTCCATTATGACTTTAACAGCAAATAATCCTTTTTTTCCATATGACTTCCTTCTACTATCCTTTTTGTTCTGTTGCCATGATTGAGTTTTCTTCTAAATGACAAACTCTGTCAGCATCAATTCCAGTGTAGAGTTTATACGTAGTCAGAATGCAAGTTATTGGTCTATAGTTTTTAGGAGAGTTCGCAGGTTCGCTCTTAAGTAGGAGTGCTGTTTTTCCTACTGTTAACCAGGCTGACGTCTAGTCAGGGTGCGCATATAAACAGTTCTTACTCATGGCTAAATCTTCAAGTAAAGATGTTAATACTTTTAGTCAGAAGTTAGGTATTGCATCTGGGCCTGGGGTTTTCCAATTAGGAGCTTTTCTTAACTCTGTTTCAATCTCTCTGGCTGTTACTTCATCTCATTTCATACCCTGTACATTTGAACGTCTTATTCTTTGTTTTACTTCTATCCATTTAGCATCTTTATTATGTTCCACATGATCTTCATAGATATTTCTCCAAAATGTATCTATTTCTTCTTTTTTTGGTGGTGTTTCAATTTCTTTTGCCTTGTTTCCCAATTCTCTATCAAACTTTTTTGGGTCATCAGTAAATTGCTTATTTTGTAATGTTCCTTTATATTTATCTACATATCTTCAAAGTTTTCTGCCTGTGCTGATATTTTTAGTTTATATGTGATATTGCATGATAGATCCTGATCTACTCTGATACAGTGCAATGCTTTTATCACGTCTTTTTGAATATTTTTGTTTATCTGTTCTTTCTTCTATACTCTTGTAACAGTGACACTTCTTTTCTTCATTGCCTTATAGTTTTCTACATTTGATACTTCCATGATGGTATTCAATTTCTCCCCTTCATGTCCCTTACTACTCTGTATTTTTGTGGTAAGACTGTTATTAATTTAGCTGCACAGTAATATATCCTGTTTACTTCTGTTATATCACACAAATCTCTATGGACAGTCCTAATTACTGTGTTCATTTGTTTTATCAAACTTCTAACTTTTTGGGTTTTATTGACTTTCTGTAGTCTATTTCTTCCATTGATCTTAATATGTCTGTCCATTTCTAATAAATCATGCAACTCTTCTCTTAGATCATATTCTTATAAAGTGAGGGTGCATTCTTTGTTCTCCCATTTCCTACAGGCATTCTACAGAAAGTTCCAGAGCATCTTCATGTGCCACATTCTCTTCAGTTTCATCCTGCGTCATCCGTTGCTCTTTCATATGGGAGCTCACCGGCATATCACTCACCAACATTGACTGAGTCAAAGTTGCTGCAGTTTCCTGTTCCTTCTCTTGCTGTGCAACTTCAAATGAATGTTTGTACTGTTTTCCTGTGAAAGGCTCCAAAGTATCTTCATATGGCAATTTATCAGATGTTTCCTGCTGCACTGGTTTCTCCTTAATTTGGGGATCCATTACTCTATCCTGCTGTGATGTTACCTGAGTTAGATTGTCTACACTAAATCCTTCACTTCACAGGTAATCCATAGCCTCAGTTTCTATTTATTAAATTAGAAGTTATGTACCTACCATAACGTTCCATGTTGGTTGTCTTCTCTCGCCTTCTTTCTTGCTGAATGGGTTCGGAGCCGATCCTCGGCTCCGACTCGGCACTTGCTAAGCTCGAGAATCACTTTTACCAGCTCGAGGCAGCCCCATATCCCATGATGCAAGGCGGTGAATACCCAGATCTCGTTTGGTACCTTGAGGGAAAACTACCTAGCATAAAAAACTTTCCACTAAGGAAAGAAGAGCAATTAGCCTAAAAAGGCTGTAAGGGGAAACCAGATAACTAAATCTAGAACTAACTGGTGCCCAAAGAAGCAATATTCCAGAGTCAAGGGAGATCCAGGTCTGTCCAAGCAAGGGGGCAGGAGGGAGGGTCGCAAAAAAGAAGGCGAGAGAAGACAACCAACATGGAACGTTATGGTAGGTACATAACTTCTAAATGTTAGGTTGTCAATCTCGCCTTCATTCTTGCTGGATGGGACCGCGTCCCTAGCACCTCTATCCTGGGTGGCTCATTGGAACAGACTCTTGAGAACCGTAGAACCAAAACTGGCTCTATCCCTGGAGGCCAAATCCAATTTGTAATGAGAAACAAAGGTATGAGGAGTGGCCCAAGTGGCTGCTGCACAAATAGTATCTAAGGGTAGTCTAGCCTGAAAGGCTGTAGAAGTGGCTAAGCCTCTAGTGGAATGTGCCTTAGGTTTTGAGCACAGTTGTTTGCCCCTAAGTTGATAGATTTCGGAAATGGTGGAAGATAGCCATCTAGATAAAGTCACTCTGGAAACAGGGAGGCCTTTCTTATTTTCAGCATAAGAAAGAAAGAGCTGATCAGACTTTCTGAATTGTTTTGTTCTGTCCAAATAATATCTGAGTTGGCGATGAACATCAAGATAATGTAATTTTTGTTTTTGAAGCAACCTTGGGCAAAAAGGATGGATTAGTTCTCAAGGATACTCTGTCCTTGTGGAAGAACAAATATGGGGGACGAACAGAAAGGGCATGAAGTTCTGACACTCTCCTAGCTGAGGTAATAGCGACAAGGAAGAGTGTCTTCCACGACAGAAACTTTAGAGAGCATGAAGCAGCTGGCTCAAAGGGAGGAAGAATTAAGGATGTCAGCACTAGATTTAGGTCCCATTGAGGAGGAGGACTCCTGACAGGAGGTTTGAGGAGAAAAACTCCTTTTAGAAAGGCTCTACAAAGCTTGTGGGACATAATGTTGTGATCTGCAAACCCAACATGAAAGGTCGAGATCGCAGCAAACTGAACTTTGACTGTGGAAGATGAAGAACCCGAATGAAAGATTTCCGCTAGAAAATCCAAAACTGCATGAACAGGGGCAGTAAAGGGATCTATTTTCCTTGATTTCGCCCAAAGGGAGAAGCGTTTCCACTTGCTAGTGTAAATCCTTCTAGTAGAGGATTTAAGGGAAGCCACTATGATATACCTAACAGGGTTAGAGATCATAGGAAGCCTGGCTAAAGAAGGAAGTGGAGCAACCAAGCTGTGAGGTTGAGAGAAGGAATGGACCGATGCAGCTGACCCGATTGGTGGATCAGAAGATCTGGCACTGGGTCCAGATGCCAGGGCTGCGCCAAAAGGTAATGATGCAGGAACGGAAACCAAATTTGTCGAGGCCAATACGGGGCAATGAGAATCATTTTGGCTCTCAAAACGGTAGCTTTCTGGAGTACCTGTGGTATCAATGGAAAAGGAGGAAAGGCATAAAGAAGTCCCTGGGGCCAATCTTGGGTAAGAGCGTCTCTGGGGGGATGGCCCGGAAGTGGGAAGAGAGAGAAGAAGGCTGGGCATTTGCTGTTTTGGGGAGTAGCAAAAAGATCGTAACATGGGCGGCCCCACTTCTGAAAAATCTCCTCCACTATCGACTGTTTGAGAGACCACTCATGAGGCATGAGTATAGCTCTGCTCAATCTGTCCGCTAAAATGTTGGTTTTCCCAGGGATATGCGTTGCTACCAGAAACCGATGAGAGGAGATCGCCCATTGCCAAAGTCTGAGAGCCTCTCGACACAAGGGGTAGGACTTGGTTCCGCCCTGCTTGTTGATGTACCACACTACGGACATGTTGTCCGTGTGAACTGCAATTGTTCCCAAGGGAAGAAAGTCGTTGAGGGCTTGCAATGTTAAAAGCACTGCTCTCATCTCTAGGACATTTATGTGCAGGTGGTATTCGAACGGTTGCCACGTCCCATGAACCATCCTGCCCTGATAATGTCCCCCCCACCCGATCAGGGAGGCGTCCGTAGTGACTGTGGCTACCGGTGCCGGGGAAACAAAGGGTCTGCCCTGATGAACCTGGGGAGAAGAAATCCACCAGGATAGGTGGTTTTTGCAAGTTTGTGTCACCAGAATTTGGTGACACATGGGAAGTTGTTGGTAAGACCACTGGGTGAACAACATCCATTGAAGGAGACGCATATAAAAGCGGGCCAGAGGAAGAAGAGTAATGGCAGCTGCCATGAGGCCCAATACTTTTAGGACCAGTCTGGCTTGCACCTTTTTG